>NW_009930050.1:0-37013 GCF_000696875.1 Nestor notabilis | reverse complement strand
AATATATATATATGAGAAAGTTCAGGCTAAAAAGCACGTATGTTTTTTGACATGAACTTTCTAGGGGAAAATATTCTGAGGCAGAGAAATGAAGAACTGAGGAGAGCTTACTGTGCCTCCTCCATTCTGGAAAGCAGTTCTCAGAACAGCTGATCTGATACAGCTGGCTGAAAAAATACACTGACTTGTACTAGAGAAGAGCACAAGCCACTTCCTCACACACTTACATGCTTTGCAGAATTCTGGTGTGACTTGCAAGGCCAGCATGCTTCCATGATACCATACAGTCATCTTAGCTTTTTCTCAGGTTCATTTGCTGGAAGAAGTTGGTTTATTTCTACGGGACCCATCTGCCAGAGATCCCATTGCTTGCATGGGGGCAGGACCGCCAAAATTAATATGAAACATAGTAGCTCAGCCATTATTCAAAGAAACTATGTTAGAAGGCCTTCTATCTATGTTAGAAGTCATAAAAGAAGCGAAGACTATTCCCACCTGTGAGCACAATGAAGGTCTGACCTAGAACTCTCCCAAAGACTGGGACTTCAAGCCCTTCTGGCTACTCAGCACCAAATCTGCAGAAAACTATTGTCCAGTCATTCAAAACCCAAGCAAGCAGCATTAAAATAAAATACTTCTTACATTCAGTGGTCTGTATCTAGTCAACATCCACACGTACCAGTGAGGCAGATATTTTTATCTTGTTTACTTCTAAGCAGAGAAAGAAACGACATGACAGAGAGGTTCAATCTCTGTGGGGAATCAGTATCATGCCAGGAGCTAAAGTCAGGCATTTCTGACTCCAGTTCTTGGATTGTATTTCTTTATGTTATTTACGAGAGGGTGACAAAGATATGAAAATAGATGGAAAGTTTGACTTTTTGTTGTGCAAATAACTGAAATAAATGTATTAAATATGCATGTAAAACACATCAAGCATTGTCGGCTACAGTCTGATTATCACCTCCTAAGCAATGATTTGCCTTTCTTCCTTTACCTAAAAAGTTCATTTTCATTACCACAGAAGATAGCTCCCTGAGCAACTGAAAAGTCCCCATTTGTCTTGCAATCTGATTATTTTTCATGTCCAGCCACCACTAGAAGCAGATACTCTAATAGATTTCCATTGCTTGCACTGAAGACTTTGAACAGACACTCTCCATACAACACACTTGACCAACACGATAACTCACCATCAGTAGCTTGAAGACTGTATGTCAGGCCCAGTGCCAGGTAACCCTTTGCTAGGGACTCTCCAGCATCCTCACCCAAGTCTATCACCATTTTAGCAAAGTATTCTCCTTCTTCCAGCTGCAAAAGAGGTAGGTTGAGACTTACAGGCATTTTCTGTGTACTTGCTCCAATAAGATTATCCCATTAAACTTACCTGTAAGTGGTCTGAGAGCCATTCACACTAGGGCTTTCAGTGGCCACAGTAAACACTCATAGAAAGGAGGATGTAGGTGGTCAGATTAGCAGACCTCGGTGAACATGCACAGTTTTGAGAAAAAATTTTGTTTTGTCTTAAACCCCTAACTATTTCCAGATGATTAAGGTTAATGATGGACACTAGCTTATTTTTAATTGCCCTTCAGGCACACTTCAATCACGCAACATTGAATACAAATGCCAAACCAACTGACTACTTATATACTATCTTCGCAGTACATTCAAAGGTCTAACAAGCTTCTTCCATCACAGGAAGACCATCTAGTGTTGCTGTACAATGTTTTTAAACCTTAGCAAGTTTTACTTCCTTTTAAAAAGCTACAAGAGTAAAACAAGAAAGCAAAACTCTATTGCAAAGAAGTCTAGCTGCTGCCTGCAGTTCTGCTGCCACAAGGAGGAAGCAGCAAGTTCAGGACACAAATTTTTGAAACACCACACTACCTTAGTAGCCCCTGCTGCACTAGCCCCATTTTGCACCTTTTGCAAAGATACAATTTCCTAAAAAATTGATTTTATATTACAGATTGTGATGGGAAGAGAAAGCAGCCACAGCCTCTCAGTATCAGCCTCCAAAATGGTGAAATAAATAAGCTGGTCTCTCCAGACTGCTCCCCCAACCTTCCTTTCCAGCTGACCACACTGATCTAAGTCTAATGAAAATATAAAGCTTTAGTATCTTTAAAATCTGAGTTAACCATAATTTTAAACAAAAAATAATTTTAATATTTTATTACAGAATAAAGTGTTCCTCATTTCTAATTTAAACTCTCATTAACATCACCCATTTTAGGTAGAAAAGACTAAGACCTTTATACTCTACCTATGTGGAAAGATGTAGGCTGGAGAGGTACAGGCAAAAGCTGTAAGTAACGCTTGCAAGACACTGAGCCTACTGGGAGATCTCTTTTCTAGTCAGGATAGTCTGCAGATCCTGTCAACCATAACCAGAGTCATCCCTAATCAAGAACCAGACATCATTACACCATCCAAAAAATCCTCCTTTTGGAAACTTTCATTACATAACAGCCGACTTTCTGGGATGGGCTTGTTTCATTTTGAGAATACATTTTTGTTTTAAATCCATCTGTTTTAGACACAAGAACTGCAGATGCAACTGAAATACTCTTAATACTCAACTTCGTCAGACTTCAGCACCTCACAGTTCGTTAATATCTATATGGAGTCAGCAGTAATGAGCTGAAATCAAAACATACCAGCATGTAAGAAGCTTCCCTTCTGCAGTGATCTGTTAATATGCTACCTCTGAACAGAGTCTACTTGAACTGATATACTACCCTGTCAATGGGCCTCCTAGTTACATCACTTGAAGACATTCAGGTGACAACATTAACTAACAGCTTCATAAACAAAGGGGCTGGTTTTATTAGATTATAACAAACATAACAAAAATAATACTGTTAATGTAAGCATTAAAAAAGGCTGAAGAGTGCAAGCTAAGCAGCAATCTCCATGGCTTGGGTCTTTTACTCACTTGTACAGCTCGCTGAGGTCAATACCATTCAGATGTAGACCAATAGCTCCCAAATTTCTGAAACCAATGACCAATGCGTATTTTATCATCAACCTTTTCCCTGAAAGCACTATGAAAGCATCACAGTCTTGCTGATTGCCTAATCAAGTGTCAATCTGGAAACTACTAACTGAAACAGGCATACCTCCCTGGGACATACTTAAGGCTACCAACTAAACTGCAAGGACTGTCATTAACAGCATAATCCAAGGTCTATTGAACATACTAGAAATAGTCCTACTGACTTCAGTGATGCCGAGATGAGACCCTTTGAACTCTGACCACATCAGGAAGACTGCGAGTTGCCCTAAGAGATTTCTGTCCCAGGTTCAGCTACAGCAGTCATTTTTTCTCCTTCTTAGTAGCTGGGGCAGTGCTGTGTTTTTGACTTTCAGTCTGGGAACAATGCTGATAACACCGATGTTTTTAGTTGTTGCTCAGTAATGTTTACTCTGACCAAGGACTTTCTCAGTCTCATGCTTTGCCAGAGAGGAGGGGAAGCCAGGAGGAAGCAGAGGCAGGACACCTGACCCAAACTGGCCAAAGGGCTATTCCATACCACAGCACGTCATGCCCAGTATATAAACTGGGGGGAGTTACCCGGAAGGCCCAGATCGCTGCTCGGGTCGGGCTGGGTATCGGTCGGCGGGTGGTGAGCAGTTGTGTCCTTTTCCCTTGTTATTCCTCTTATCATTATTATTGGTAGCAGTAGTGGTTTGTATTATACCTTAGTTACTGGAGTGCTGTTATCTCAACCCATGGGAGTTACATTCCTTCGATTCTCCTCCCCATCCCTCCGGGAGCGGGGGGAGGAAGGAAGAGGCGGGGGAGTGAGCGAGTGGCTGCGTGGTTCCAAGTTGCCGGCTGGGCTTAAACCACGACAATTTCTTAATTCTGTCAGTAGCTCTACTTCCAGCCAGACTTCCCTGCCACATACTGGAGCGTGTTCTGGAACAGAGCCTAGGACAGTGAAGAAGAAAATGCCCCATGACTTGCCACACAAAAAAACCCCAAACCATTCCCATGAAACAATAACTGAATCCTTCAGCTCTCAGGAGCTTTTATGTAAGACACAAAATCTCTGCAGCCAGAAAAGTAAGCATGCACCTCTTTTGCCACCATAAACAGCTACATTCCCACTCTCTTTCTTCATTGTTTCTCCTCTTCTCCCCACACATGCTTTCATCTAACTAGTCTCCATTAGATGAAGAAAAGTGCTATACAAGGAATTGTAATGACTAGTGACAAGGGTAGGGGTGGGTAGAATGACTCAAAAAAGAGATTAAATGAAAGGTTTGGAGTCGAAATGGAGACATTTAAAATTGGAGAGATTTTGCTCCATTGTTTCTCTGAATGGTCACCCGATGGTGCTTCCAGTCTCTGACTGATGGCCTTCGCTGCATAAACCAGCAGCACACCATTCAACTTTCTTACATGCCAGTTATCCAGGGCCACCTGTGAGTGTCAGAATAATCTATTGTATAAATAATTAAAACCCAAACTTTTCAAAATAGCACTTCTAGCACAAACATTCTTGTAAACTTTTATTCAAACTAAACACTAATGGCACTCTGACCAGCCACAAAGATTCTCATGAATGCAAACTTGGGTCAGCTGAAGGCTGCTTTGAAAATAAGTGGCCTTGCAAACTCCACCACAGCTGGTTCTGTTTATGAGAGCATTTACTTTTCCTTCATACAGCACTCAAGCACTCCCCCTGCCAGCCCTGCTGTGGCTGCCATCTGCCCCCCTTTCTCCCATTCTCCTAGTTTCCAATCATTCTGGGTACGTGTAAAGAACCAAACCTTTCCCTCATGTTGCCCACTGTGAGGTTTCAACTCTCCAGTGCATCAGTCCTGCTGATTGTCTAGTCAACTATGAACCTGAAGCTCACAACTGAAACAAGAATACTCCCTTAGGGCATACTTGGGGCTACTAACTAAACTGCTAGGACTACCAGATTGAAGTCTGGATGAAAACTCCCTCTCTGTACACCTTAGTGATGGACCAATAGCGAGCCTGAGCCGGGATCTGTCAATAAAGCTGTGTCCGTGGGGGTCTTTAAGCATGAGATGTGTCCACTCTGTGCTGTAGTGATGGGAGCAGGGGAAGGCCTCCAAACGAGGCACTGACCCCCCTGGAGCCCCACCAAATACAGCCATTTTCATCTCCTGCCACCTGAAGCAGCAGGAACTGCTTCCCCTTCCTCCTCTCCTCATGCAGTGCCAGGTATATGAAGTCCTCACCCTGTGGGACTCCCACAAGTTGTGAGCTCAAAGTATGCAGAAGCAAGCTAAAAGCAGAAAGCTTATCAGGAGAATCAAGACTCTCCTACTCCTGCACAGCCATGGGCCAGCCTCAATATGAAAGGAACCTAAATGGTTCAGAGAACTTCAATCTTAGAATCATAAATAGTTTGGGTTGGAAGAGACCTTCAAAGGTCATCTAGTCCAACCCCCCTGCAATGAGCAGGGACATCCTCAACTAGATGGGTTGCTCAGAACCACATTCAGCCTGACCTTGAATGTCTCCAGGGATGGCGCATCCACCACCTCTCTGGGCAACCTGTGCCACTGTTTTACCACCCTCCTTGTAAAGAATTTCTTCCTCACATCCAGTCTGAATCTCCCCTGTTTTAGTTTAAAAACATCACTTCTCATCCTATCCCAACAAGGCCTGCTAAGCAGTCTTTCTCCATCTTTCTTATAGGCTCCTTTTACTGAAAGGCCACAATAAGGTCTCCCCAGAGCCATCTCTTCTCGAGGCTGAAGCCCAACTTTCTCAGCCTTTCCTCATAGGAGAGGTGCTCCATCCCTGATCATTTCTGTGGCCCTTCTCTGGACCCTCTCCAACATGTCCATACCTTTCCTATACTGAGAACTCCAGAGCTGTCCTCCTTAAGGTGACACAACACTGCATTGGAAGGGCAAGGAACATGGATTAAAACTTCATGTTGCAACTTACAGGCCCTTGCTAGTAATCTCTAAGCCACAGGATGACACATGTCCTTGTCCACAGCAGGCGTGGCATGGCATCACTTTGTGATTTGGAAATGCACAGCGTACTGCTGTTGCCTGGTTGCTAGCAGCTGTCACAGCATCTCCCAACACTGTGGAAAACATATTTATTCCGTATTTCTTTGGGCATCAAGTGTGCTGATAGCAGCTTGAATTCAGTTTCCTTTGAATAACGACTTATTATTCTCTCAGAAGCAAGAAAAAACCCAAGTCTCAAAGCCACACAGATACAGCTCTGATTTAGCTCTTAGTGTTCTTACGTTCTTGTGCACACTTTGCACTGAATAGCTGGTGGAGAGAAGGGCAGCACCACAGGCTGCAAGGAGAGGTTCCTGCCTCCAAGACCAGCATGGAAGAAAGCTCAAAAAGCAGGCATGGGGGAAAACAACCTAAAAGGAATATGGAAGTATTTTGAACTCAAGCTGTGTAAACTGTCAGGAGGCACCTGGAAGCAGGGGCTAAGCAACCTCCCTACCACACCAGAAACAGCACACACTTGGGGAGAGGCAGGCTGCCAGACTGTGAGCTGACACCAACAACACTGTCATACGGTGGAGCTGCACCCCCCCATCACCTCTGATGTTAAAAGGAACAGTTCTTATAACGCTCTGTAACCCTGAGGGATGTTCTACCTGTTGCAGCCACCCTTGTTATTTGACCACAGGTTTTGATGTGTGCTTGAGCCAAGCCAGGGGCACACTGAGGAGGGGTGGTGAGCAGCAGGTGCTGTCCCCTGGCCTGTCGCCACCCAGCTTGTGTTCAGAGAAGCTCAAGCCCTGCCCTGCTGAATCAACACCCTCCACGGCTTTAAGTGGGAGCTGCAATTCTCACCAGCGTGGATTTAGAGCAATTGAGGACAAGCAAATCAACGTTGTACTGCAGCATAGAAATGGCACCTTACTGCGCGGAAGAGAAGGAGGCAGGAGACACATCAAGTGATGCTGGGCTTAAGAGAGCAGACAAGATTAATGGAGCAGGGGAGTCTGGACACCAGGGAGACTGAGTGATACCCAAGCATGCAAGAGACCCAAATCCTACAGAAAGGGCATCTATGCAGAATTATGCACGATATTAACAAGTTGGATTGACCTCTTCTTACGATTTTAATTAGACTGGGTTGTAGGTACAGAGACTAATTCAAAGAACAGAAAAAAAAAATTGGGAAAAGAGAATGAGAAGAGGAAAAATGCATAGGAAGAAAGTGGTAAATAAGGCATAGTATAATAGAAAGGTTTTGTCCCACAGCTGTTTACAGCATACAAAGTGAGGCACGTAACATATGTCAAGAAAAAAACCCCAATCCTATGCTTTCTATTGCTGGTCTAGTCAGCATTTTCTCTAAGTGTCACCAGTGCTAAGCCCACCAACTTTGTCTGCATGTAAGCTCAGCCCCCAGCACTTAGGAATACTTGGGCCTTTCCTCCGCTGTAGCAACACTGGTTTATTCACAAGGAGGATGTATAGAAGGCAAAATTCTTGGTCATTTTTGATGTCTAAAGCCCTCAGGATTGCCCCAATACAGTAGCTGTGATGTAAGCAAGAATGTCTTCTAAAATAATGAAGAAATCTCCAGTAGCCCCTTACCATTCATTGCTTTCTCAGTAGCCTCTCGCCCTAGTGATATTGGTCCTCTAGAGCATCCACTCAGCAGGCAGAATAGCTCCAATAATGGGACTAGATTTGATCTTTCAATGTTATTCATACTGCAATAAGACCTAAGCATTTCCATGCAACTCCAGGGCTCCTAGGTGACTGGGTACAAGCACATGCACTGCATTTATTATCTATAGTGACAGGGTTAACAATGGGCAGAAGGAGAGAGAAGCACACTCGGATTAAGTGGTCTGTGAACACAATGAATGATAAGCTGTCACTTCGGAAGCATGCAGCTCTGAATGTACATCCTCCCAACCTCCCCCCACCATGCACACCATCACGTATTCACCTCATGGTACGTCTTACTCACTTTTTATGACTCCATGCTTGGTCTGGCCTGGCCTGATCCCCCTCTCTTCTCCCTTTCCCTGACTGATGCCATGATCTCTGTCTTCCCTGCAAAGGGCTGAAGCAAAGCACATCCCTGTGTACACTGGCATTGGTGAGTTAGAAGAAACAAGGGAAATGTCCAAGAAGCACAGCACCATCTTGTGCTGCAGCTTTTGCCATGGTGTGAAGTTCATGCTACCTGACAATACTGGTATCATTTGGTGCTACACAAGTTTAGCACAACACCACCACTATTTTTGTTGTATCAACTGGGGGGCAATGAAAATAGTAAGACCATGCCTTATTTTTTCCCACTTTGTCAGACTAGAGTCCTAAGAAGATTCAAGCCTATCCTAGGACAAAAGTCCTCTTGTCTGTATTAACGAAGTTTTTTACATGCCTCCACTGAAATCAGCGGAGTAAAAGGCTCAAGAAAACATCATAGTAACCCTAAATGCCTTCAAATAATATTACCTAAAATGGAGAAATTCGGTATTTAACACTTGCCTGTAGGTAGAAGTTCTGGTTCTAGTATTTTCACACATTCCATAACAGGGTCCTGGAGAAGTAGTGAAATTAACAGCACTATACTATTAAAATATTAAAAATAACTACTCATGCTGCAATTCAAACTCACTGCCAAAATAGGCAAGTGAGCACTCAGCCGAGGCTGTGCCATGGGAAGCTGAGTGAACAAGGAAACTGCAGCAAGATTTTAGTAAGTGGAACTCTGAATTTATAGTGGACCAAGGCAGGACAATCTCAGTATGGACATATTCCATTGTAAGATATATTAACTTTCCTATGAAATTTGAAAACAATACTCTGAACTTAAATGGTTAAAAACTCCATAGTACATTCTGGAAAGCTAAAAGACAGCTGGCTAAACACAAATGGACTTTGTGTTCACTTGCTAGAATCATTCATATGCGAGTTCAGCAAATCTATGTGCTGATACCCCAGCAAAATAGAAGGCTAGGCATCATGATGCCTCAAAAGTAATTCTGAACCCAACAAAAAGGCATCAAGACACCTGTGTAATGGGCTAGATACAGTACAAGAGTTCCAGATTTGCTGAAAACTTTTTGTATCTCATGAGCTTCATTCAGTACGGGTCAAACCACATCCTGACCAGACAAGTATGGTCTAATATAGGTGCGTTAGTTTTGCAGCTTTTCACTGTTGGGCTTTGGTTGGTTGGTTGTTGTGTTTGGCTTTGCTTGTTTGCTTGGTTTTTTGTTTGTTTGACTGATTGTTTTCTAATTTGTGAAACCCTGTAATTCTGAAAAAGGTAACCAAAACATTGCTTATATCATCCTGTTGTTTACTGCAGACCCCATGCAGAAAGCTAGTGGTTGATAGGGCAGATCATCCACTGATGTAAGTCAGCATGGTGCCAGAAATATGCCAGTGGAGTAGTGCCAACTTATATCAGCTAATAATCTGGTCATAATGCCACAACAGAAGCTAGGGGTGTTAGCTCTTTTCCACATCAGGCTGTTACATATTGATTTGCATGGCACAGTATGAATGTATGCATGTTTTTATACTTCAACTTGTTCTGCATTGGGAGAATATTTCATAGATGTGATCTGAGCATCCTCAATGTTGTAAATCACTATGGTAATTTCAATTAATATTTTGTTTTCCCTGGTCCTGAGACATCATGTACAAACCCAGCAAAACAGGTAAAATGACCACTAGATCCATTTGTGCTCCTCATGACATTCTGCAATTATCCAGCTGCAGAAATGCTTTGGTTTTTTTTTTTATTGGTAGTAACTGCTTGTCCATGGGCCATAAACAAACTGAGTACAATACTGCACCAAAAGCACATCGTAGACAGATGTAGGACATACAAATTAGCTGTTTCATTTGGATAAACAGTGATCTATTTTCACCCTTTTTCGGCCTAGCCAGCAGTCAAGTACATAGAGATATTTCCTATTTAAGAAATAAATCATATTTGATATGTTCTGAAAAGTAAGATGTATCTGAGTATTTGTAACCGTTAATATTTGTCCATTAGACTGTTCTTGTGCCATGTCTATCCTCCTTTCTATTTATACTGGCATTGATCAGCTTGTTCACTTCTAGTTTAAATGGTTCAATTCTGATTTGATTGCCATGTAATTTAAATGCAAATAATTACTGTAAGGATGACATTTAGAAAAACAGCTCTGCTAAGCAGGAAGGTCTTTATTAGGCACCAGAGTTTGCCAGTAATATCAGAAGCTTCCCTTTGACTGTGAGATGTGGGAACCTATCATTTCAGTTCTTTAAAAAGACGCTCTGATTTCTCTCTGACTCGCCTTAATTAAAACTCTTCTATACCATCATCAAGTTTGGTATCTGGGTAGAGCATAGGCCACTGAATGAAAGGAACAGGGGAGAGGAATATTTTTAATTTGGTTTTAGTTCATAAGGTTGTGCTCTAGATAACTCCAGTAAGATTACCCTCTTGTGAAATCATGTTTGTATTTCATACTGCACCCCAGTTCTGAGTCAGTCTGATAGAGTAACACTGAAAAGCATTTCACACAGTGAAAAAGCAGTAGATAGGGTTAAAAAAAACCCCCAACCCTCTAACTATGCAATAATCAAAATCAGCTCATTTTTCCTTTACTTGTCCTACATTTTAGGGTTAGATTGTTGCTTTATCATCTCTGCCATATATAAGAGGTCTGGAGATACTAGACTGCCTGAGAACAGAGTTGGAACTGAATTCATTCTCAACATCTTTCCTAAATGTCTCTGTAACAAGGTGTTTTTTATATGCTAACTGTGCTAGCGGATCCAAAGAGATTCTGGGAAGAAGCACCAATAAGCAGGACAAATCCTGACTCTGCCCATTTCCTGGCATAGCATCATCTTCAATTTGGGTTCATAATTTCACATTCAACTCCTCATCCACCACAGCCCACAGACTTTAATGGCACCATATGAAATTTAGTCCTCAACAGTGAGAGCTGCATAAACATCAGGGTAACACATGAAAGAAAAGGGATCCTACGCCATTTCTTTCTCACAGTACCGAAACCTTGTTCTTTCACCTCAACACACATCAGTGACCCAGTGTTTAGTAGAGTGCCTCCATTAAAGCCTCGTTGCTCCTCTTGAACATGAGAACATGCCAGGGACCTTGATTTTATCCTGGAGTCTCACAAGATGCATTCACTGTATTTCAATTTTGCCCAAAGACTGGTTATGGCAGAGATCACATGTTCAGCAAGTATCAAGAGACCACAGCCTTCCTGAAGTCACTGTGTTTAGGAGTGGTCAAAGGCAGTCAAAGCACATCTGAATGGACCATTCTACTATATGCCTCGCTGCTTTCCCCCAGGATCCTGAACTTCACCACCTCATAGTCAGTGCAGTCAAGGCTGCCTCAAACTTCACATTCTTCCTTTTTTGTAAGTAACAGGTCCAACAGAGCATCCTCCCTCATTGGCTTCACAGCTCCAGTGCCTTCCCCTTGCTGGATGCATGTTCACAGAGCACGAAGGCAGAAGAGTAACAGATTCATATGCAATATGGAGATCCCAAGTTTGTCTCCCACACTAAAATTCAGACTCCTATGCAAAAACTAGCTTGATCTCAGAGAAAGATTTTCTTCACGTTTAACATGACTGTTCTTCTGGGGGGTTGGGGTTTTTTTTGCCTCATGGCTATCACTTAAGACAGCAGAATTGCCAGGGAAAGCTGTCAGGGATTTGCAGTACCCTGCTATGGTGAATGCAGGAATCTAGCCCATGAAGTTCTTCTAGATTCAGAGGATACAGAGAAAAAAATTACCAATATACTTGCTGATGTTTTAGACTGATGACAAGTTGATCTTGCTTTGAAGACTTCGTCAGAGATACTAATAAGAATGTTCAAACGGCTGTAATGCCTGATTTTCATATTGTTTTAATATCTCTAAGAATCAGGAAAAAAACCCCTTATTTTATTAAAAAAGTAATTTCCACTTTGAATGTTATTTTATATCACTGAAAAACTTTCAGCCCTCCAAATTCAGATACTGAGCTAAGGATACAAGAGAGTTCAAATTGCTCTATATAGAGAAGAGAGGTAGGCTGGGTAGTTCAGCAATGGTTCTCTCAAGGCCCTCAGACCTGAAAGATTTTTCCTACAAAAAGATAATTCCCAGTTTTTGCTGACTCACACGTTAGTTTAACCATTATAGCTTGAACAGTATAATTCATTCAAAAACATCTAATAACCAGATCTCCTTGCTGGAGATAGCATAAACCAATACACCTCAGTTAAGTTTAGCTAAATACCAACTCACACTAGCTAGGGATGTAGAGGATGGGGAAGCAGGGGGTAAGGGGACAACAATAGCAAATCCAGCCCCTACAATTTTTCACCAAAATCCGGGCAGATTCTTCTGGTATTTTCTTTCATGCTTTCTCACATCTTTTACTTACATTAGCAATTATAATCCTACAGTGACTGCAGGGACACCTCGTGGTGAGGACAGGTGAAAACAGCAGGCTGCCATTCAATTAATTAAATCAAACAGCAAAAGACTGACAGATGTTTCTGCTCCTTGGGATAATCAGAATTTCACAGGCACAGACTTTCACTCCCACTCTGCTTCTGGGGCATACATTAACACGTCCAGAACAGAAAGCACTGATACAGCATCTTCAAGAACAAAGGACTGAGTCGTCCAGCAGACCTGAACTAACAGTCCGCTTATCATTAGCAACTTTTGTCTTCCAGGGGCTACACAAGTGGCCAATTCAACTCAACACTGAGCTGAAGACGTAGTTCTCAGAATGGCTGTTACGGCTTTCCCCCTTCTTCCTTTGTTTAATGTGCCAGCAAAACATATTTCAGTGACTCACCGAAAAATTTCTTGCTGGGATTTTTTTAATCTTTTATTTAAGGGCATGCATGCGTGTATGATGTCTTACAGGGATTCCCTGTCTCCCCACTGCAACTGCACTGTGGCACTGTCACTGAAGAACCTGCTCCATTAGACAAGAACCGCATCAGCTTGCTTACCCAGTGCAGCGACCCAATGCAGACCTTGGCAGCGAGAAGAGGAACGGTGGGATCCGTACGTCGCAGTTTAGCACACTCCTTAAGCACTGACACAGCATATGCCGACTGGAGGAGGAGGGGGAGAGAGGAGCAGGAAATAAAAAAGGCTAATTAGACAATGTTGTTACAGAGTCCACACAAGGTATTTCAGTGCAATGTACAAAGTGCTATGAAGGAAAAAAATCATGTCAGCAACAAGTTAGCAACTTTATTCCCACCTCCACACACACAGACACATGTGTGTGCACATGCGCAGGCAAGCACACACTCTTCCCACACCCAGAGGAAACGTGCCAAAGAACCAGCCCTGGCTGTACACTTTACCAAGAACAGTTTTCCTCAGCTATTAATGCACTGGTTATTTTAACTCTGCCCTCCCAATTCACAAGCATTCTGCTGCAGTTTTCCTCACACACAACCACCTTCCTGTAAGCCAGAAAAGAACATAAAGAGCTTAATCCTCCAGTATGCTAACATTTTAGGCCAACTCTATTCAGAAAGAGGTTTGTGCAGCTAAAGTAATATGCTCTGTAGATTGTTTTGCGTCTTCTCCAATTCCAGAACATATGACAAGACAACTGGGATCCCACCATTCAAAGGGTGGAGCAAGCAGTTGCAGATGCAGGTGGTCTGAGTAACATGTTAGAAAGAAAGACCATAAAACTCTTGCTGTCTTTCTGGTGTTAAGTTACCATTAACGATGTTTATTAAGATCAGCAGTTAACATATCCCTTGTGCTCTAGAAACGTTGCTTTTTATAGCACATATTCATGACTGAAGGTTTAAAGTAAAACATGGAAAGCGCTGGTCTGAGACGCTAGTGAGAAGGTCTGGTCAAACAATGAGGAGGTGACAGCAGTTGCCCTGCCCAGCCCACCCCACTTGGACCACAGGGTCTTTCCTGCTTCCACTCTACTCACTACTGACCCCTGATCCCACTAAATTCTCTCATCCTTGAGCTCAAGGGGAAGTTTTCTTCACTCAGAATTTCTCCTTGCATGCCCCATTCCTCCCCAGCTCTTCCCAAGACACACACCGGCCTCTCTTGCTGTGTTTCCTCTCATAAGTGCTTTAAATAGTCATGGCCTTTTCATAATCCAGGAGAGCAGGAATAGAAGCTTGCAGAGTCAAACCAACTATTCTTACTAGGTCCTGAGCATCTCCTCCGGACCCTGGCCCTCAGGGGCTCCCCCCCAGAACTCTGACCATCTCAGGCAGCTCCAAGCCCTGCAGCCCCACACCACAGCTTCGTGGTTCCACCGTCCACCAGCACTTCCCCTCCTCACACACCAAAGCAAGCTGTGCCTGTCACCTCCTTTCTCCATAAGACTGAAGGTCCGCTTCTTGCTATGGGATTTGAAAGCCTGGATAGGCATTTGCTTGGGAAGGAGCCTGGGAAAAGGGAAAAACAGATGTACAGCAGCCCTGCCCATGCTGAGACAAAGATGGGTTTCGTAACCAAAGAGGCAAGCTCTGCAGCAACAGAGAGCAAACTCTCCTGCTTGAAAAGCTTTGGGTACCTGCTGCATAGCCTGAAGAGGAGCAACAGTGTACCCTACGTTCTCCAGGCTGCTCCCACCTACCTAAAGCATCAGATATCATCAATGAAAGTTAGGAAATAATTGGTATTTTACAACTCCAAATGCATCGTTTGCCTAAAGCCAGGCAGAAGCTTGTCTCAGAGCAAAGATGGGAATCAAAAAACTTTGTCCTGGAGCTTAACCTGTTACCTCACCTCTCTCAGAAACAAAGACTTGGGTAATTCAACCCCGAGGTAGAGGAAGAAACACATCGCTGCACTGTGCTGTCACAAGGTGACTAGCATCCCTTGGAATGAACCTCCCTGACACCTATTTGTTCAGAACAAGCAGTGTCTCAAGTTTTAGTGGCATCCTATTCCTCTCTCACAGAGCATTACCTGCACTGGAGGCAGCGAATATGCCTAGTAGCACTGCTGGACACACTGGAAACGCAAGCATAATCCCATAAAGGTCTTAGCCTGGCACACCATTTTCTTGTCTCCTGCCTATATTCCAACTCCATGGGTGTTTCCAGACAGGAGAAACCTGAAGGAGCAGAGCAGGACAACCTGTACCTCGCTGGTCGGTGTATCTGCAGCTGAATGCCCCCCAAGCCTTGTCATTTCACCATGCTAAAGCAACTGATAAAGCCAGATGTGTAAAAGACCATACATTGTCCAGTGGTGGTTTCTCACCTCCCCATCGGCAGCATGGCAGGAGGGAAGGCAGAAGGCACCCGGGAGCTGTGCGAGCTGCCCCGCAAGCCTGCACCGCCAGCACTAGCACAAACCAGCACTAGCACAAACCAGCACTAGCACAAACCAGAGCTGCGAGAGCCCTGTCCTAATTTGGGCCACAGCTGAGGGACCTGCCAGGTCTACATGAGAATAAAAGTGATACAACCTGACTCCTTGCCAGTTCCCCCTGAGCTTAGCTCTCTCCCTGTCTGAAGTCTGTCCATTGAGTAAGGCTGGTCAGTGGGACAAGCCAACCCTGCAGTCTCCAATAGCCTCAAACCACAGAGCAGTTCTCATGTCTGCCTTAAGCCTGTTCAGGGGCAACTGCAAAACAGCAGCTACCAACTGCTGCAAAGCAGGAAGTCCCACCCTGTGCCTATACCCAAACACCTCACATGTGGAGTCACTTCATCACATGCACTCTGGAGCTTCTAAACAGGGATTTACAGAGTGAGACCACAGTTTCAACACTGCTTCCAAATCACTTACAAAGTTACGTCACTCTGAAAGAAATTAATACAATTTCCAATTAAACAGTTGGAGCAGAAGTGGTTTTAGAAACAGGGTGACATGAAGTCTTTCTCTCCTGCTGCATTTTAAAAATTCAAGAGATCTCTATAATTTCACCTTGAAAACTTTACTCAGCAGAAATTATATACAGATGATGAACACATTAGCCAAGGAATGACAGGAGAAAGAATATCCCACACCCACAGTGACCTTACTTCGGGGAGACTGGTGTGACATACAATATCCAGCTGTTCTAAAGATACTCATCACAGGCATTAATAGGCAGGGAACAAATATCATCCACTCAGTACTGAATACAGATGTCACTGGTTTGTAAAAATATTTAATATGAAACAGCGTTTGTGTAAGATTGAAATAATATGATAATTAAAATGTACATATTCTTTCACTTAGTGTGGGTGGACCAGGCAGCCAAGCGCATTGTTTGTGAGATTCACTGCAAGGCAATAATAATTAGGTTTATTGGTGAGGCATGTTTTGAGAAGAGCAGAGCTTGAACTCTGAGTGAGTGCTTCCTACTCACTGTGCTTCACAAGGGCTCGCAGCAAAATTCAAGCCAGGGTTTAAATTCTTTCTGTTTAGCTTGCTAATTGCTGGATTATAATGACTGCACTGGAACCAGTTCCCAAGGATTTCAGAAAGCTAGGGATTTGCGTCTGGGTCTCATTTGGCCTCTCTCTGGGAGAAATACTTTTAAGTCCTCCCAAACACAGAGAGACCCATTAAACAGACACGGTTTAAAGAAATGGCAAGTTTGCCAACAGCTGCCTTGTGGGGGTTTCAGCCTTGTTTATGGGAGGTCTGATGGAGGAGTTCTCAGCCTTGCGACACTTATCAGGTTTAAGGAGATACAAGACCATCCTCCCTTTGTTATGACCAACAAAGCACAGAACTCAAAATCTGATTGTGGAGTGAAAATATTGCTTTAATTGGTATGTTAAGCCATCAAAAACAAAACCAAAACACATATCAACAACTTTGTGGGTTTTTTGCAGTGGAGATGGGAAAGGATACGGCACTGCTGTTCCACATTTCAGTCACAGAATGGTTTGAGTTGGAAAGGACCTTAAGATCATCTAGTTCCAACCCTGCTGCCCTGGGCAGGGAAACCTCCTACTAGACAAGGTTGCTGCAAGCCCCGTCCAACCTGGCCTTGAACACTGCCAGGGATGAAGCATTCACAGCTTCCTTAGGCAATCTGTTCCAGTGCTTCACCACCCTCACAGTAAAGAACTTATTCCTTAAATCCAACCTAAACCCAGCAGTATCTGTAGGAAGCTGATTTTCTTTGTCAATTTTTTTCCTCACCTAATATACTTACATACAGTATCTTTCTTCCACAGACATCACAAACAAGCACCACAACCATTTATGAGAATAAAATTAGGAAAGGCAGTTTCCAGGAAGCAGCAATTAATCCTGGCAAATGGCTGCTTTCAGTACAGACTCTGAAGGAGCAATATGTAACACATCCAGTGTGTGTGGGGCAATTCTCAGCCTGCAGCAAGAAATCACAAAGAAGCTATGGGGAAGGAGAAGGATGGAGAGGACACCTCCTCCTAAGTAATTACAGCAGCCATACTTTTGAATCCTATAAGGGAGTAAAATGTAAAGGAAGACTTCTATGCAAATACAAAACAAGTCCCATTGCCCATTTACTAAATATAGAATAAAGCACACCAGCATATTCCTCAAACATGCTTGCACATGAGCAGTACAGAAAGAACAGGCTACAGTTAGTTCTCTTCATTATGTTTCCAAAAGTCTTGAGGGATCTTGCCATTAATTATGGTAAACGCACAGATGCTGCCCAAATGCTGGTTTTCCAAGCTTACTCCAACACAATTTTCATTCTTTCCCCTTCTCTTTTCTCTCACCATACCAAAGCAACAAAAGGACATCAGAGATTAGGTTTCATATTTAGAAGATAAAGAAACCACAAATGTAAGTAAAAGGAAGAAGAATTTCCAGACAGTAAATCATGCCAGGCAGACTTGACACACCGTAAACAGTTGCTCGTCTCTTGCAAAGATTCCAAAAACCCTTCCTGCTTTTTTGCTTCTATGGTAGTACTTCTCAGCCAAAGGGAAAAATGTTCCTCAAGGTGGCAGTTTTGGTAAACAACCCCATTCCCAATTCACCTGGCACTTTAGTGCGTAGATGAACCTCTACAATGAGTACTGCTTTATTTATGGCATCATCCAGTCTGATTTTAAAAATGGCACTGTTTCAAAGGGATTGTGGGGAAGGAGGAGAATCTTTCATTATTATGCAAGAATTAATATTCCCTGTACGCTGGGATTCACAGCAATCTAGCTATAAATGACCTTGAACCAATACAGAAAGATGACACATTAGTGAGCCACAAGTGAAAATCGGGAATTAGTTGTTTTGGTGTCAGCTTTCAGCTGAATTTCTAGGTTTCTGTGAATCCCTCAGCATGAACATTACTCCCCTAAAGCAATCACTTCTCTCAACACAGGCAGCAATTCTTCCCCTTTTCTTTTACCTTTTGTTGAGTAGATTAGAGCATTGGATTTAAGCAGCTTTAAATATTCACTTTTTAAAGTGCCTCTTAAATTCTAAGATCTATAAGCACAAATTTGTCCTTGCTAATGTGGCAAATACCTCACTTCACACCTTCTGTCAAGAAAAGAGAGTAGAGCCTGAAGGCAATTACAAAGCCCACCTAGGTATTCTGCTGAACAGTCAGGCACCTTTGGAAATTTCCATTTTTTGTACTATCTACAGCACACGGGCACACCCCCTTCTAATCTTTCCTTTGCACCAAAGGAAACCAAACTACTGAATATCCCCCGGATAGCTGACCTTTGTAACAGGATCTTTCACCAATGAATGTTCAATATTTTAACTTTCACTCCCCAGCAATGCTATTTAAGGAGCCATCCGAGGCCTCTACTGCTCCCAAGGTTCCTGCCTGCAATGCAATGAGAAATGTATTCTTTTTTTATGTCAGTTGCCTAGCAACCAGCCTAAGCTTTTGCAAGGAAACCAAGACGAGGAACAGCCTAAATCATAAAATTCATCTGCTGTTGCTGCAGAATTATGTATTAAATGTATTTATAACTTTCCTTCTAACCTTCTGGAAAGCTGTATGTTGGCAGTACAGGCATGGCTGAGTCAAACTTGAAGCTCCTCAAAGCTGCTAGAGACATCTGCTTTTCCTGCACTGGTTAAGTAGGGGGAAGTATTCCTTTTTCTGGGTGCAACACAGATATGAGCAGCTCAGGCATTAGCTTGTCATTATTTGGTTATTACCAGTATGTATCAGCAACTTGCAAAGAGCTCCAAAAATCAGAGTTCATGCCTGTGTAAGACTGGTTTCAAAGCCTTAAATACGCTGCCAGCACAAGCCCTGGGCAGGGCTGCAGTACGTCGAGCTTCTAAGCAGCCAGGGGAGCACGGTGACACTGCAAGATCGGCTCTGGGAAGAGCTGGAGCCTACTTCACCTGAAAAACAGCTGAATGAGAGATGCCAAGAAGGATGTGATTATTTCCCTTTGTATAACACCAGACACCTCCTGAAGTGGTATGTTATTAAGAAAGCCACTCAGGTAGACAACCGTGACTCTTTCTTTCTCTTTGCCTTAAAGATGAACAAACATAAGGGGTAAGAGCAGAGAAGAGCATTTTTGTGCAGCTGAAAACAGCTTTAACTGCCTGGTTTTGCAAGGTACCATACTTGGAGCTTAAATGCCCCTACTGCCAACCCTCACGTTACTGGTAATGTTGACAAGTGTCCCTATGGTGCCCTCAGTATGGGCTAGCAGGGGGAGGATCAGCAACAATGCAGTTGTTTCTAAAATGAATCAATTAATGTCCTAGGGGCAAGCACTGCACTGATGGTGTTCTGTCAACATCTGTGTGCCAGGCACCTCAGAACACATAACCACCATCAACAATCCTAGCACAAGGCCTACTGAGCACAGACCTTGCCTCCAGCTCCATTGAGCTCTCCCAGCAGCCCCTTGAATTGCTCCTAAGCAATTCCTTCATGCACTTTTTGCTGCACTTCACTCCTAAATGAGTATGCAGGTTGAAGTGTAACAGCAGATTATCCTCTCCTAACAGATGCTACAGACTTCCCTCAGCCTAGAGTCAGTTCCCTCTGACTGTATCTCTCTACCATTCCTCTCAAGAAATACACATCCTAAAGCTTTTAATTCACTAGCCAAGTTGTGTTGTGGGTTTCGGGGGTGGGGCTAGAAACACTAAATATGAGCGTGAAAATGGGTTTATGCAGTGCATAGCCTAACAATAAGTATCCACTGGACATGACAGGTCAGTGTAAAACTGCTGCAAGTTGAATGGCTCAATTAGGGTATCCAGCACTTTCAGCCTAAGTAAACTCAGTGTTTACAGAGTAATTTCTCAGCTATCCTTGGAGAATTTCTCCCTCACCACCTTTAGAAAAACGGCACATCATTGCCATTAAGTATAAATCTTGCCTCCTTGGTTGGTAGGTAGGTAGAGAGGCATCAAAGTTGTCTCACGTTCAAGGCACATACTGTGTCAGTTACTTTTCCCTTAAGCTGTATGACAGGTAAAAAAAGACACAATGTAGTTCTAGAAGACTTTCTCAAGTACTGCCGATTTAAGCTAGAGCCTGATCCCATAATGCACTTCTAAGTCTCTGCTCCAAGAGAGCTCCAGTGACACTTTGGGACACCCGGGCTGGGTCCCATGTCAGGCTGTTAGGTGTGGAAAGGGACAGAAATCTGAACAAGGGAACATGTAACTGATCCAACTGGTCTGAGGCCAGGGAAATGCTTGCAAGTGCACAGGGACCCCATTTCACACACCCTGTGCTTGTAATACATCATCTAGACACTGACGATTTTACCTCCAACTTCAGATACATCAGTAGAGCTAGCCGAGTCTGCAGAGTGCTGGCAACCTCCACAGTCCAGAAGGGAACAGTCTGCCCCAAAACAGTTGTGCCCCTCTTCACCACTGCAAAGACTTATAAGAGTTTGTCCCTTCCTTTCCCCATTCTGCTGAATACAGGTCACTTTTTCAAACTCTTGAGACAAGCAGATGCAACCCACTGCACTGGTTTTACTGTAGCAGCAGGACGGTGGCTCATCTCACTGCCCGAGGACTCTGCCAGATGGCATCCGGCTATCACACCACTCACCACTCAGATTCCAGCCTGTATATGCATGGCAGCAGAGCCAGAGAGCTGCTATGCCCACTCAGCCTCTGGCTGTTGTATTAACACATCACAAAGGTTATTACCAGCAGAAGCAATTTAAAGCAGCTGTTAAAGAGTTCAGCATTCAGTTTTGCAGCACCAGTTCAGAAGAACAGGGCTGCCGAGTTAGACCAACTTAAACCTTTCTCTTGAGTACCCAGAAGTGCATTTGGTGACACAAGGCATCTCTCATTATGTCCTTGACATTGTCTACGCTTTCCCACCATTTCATTTAAAATTGTCTGCAAAAGCCTTTTGAATTCCATGGCAGATTTTAATCATTTAAATAAACATGCTTCTTTTGTTGGTGTAATACACAGCTCAGTATACGTGAATGCCTCCTCAAGAATGGGTTAAAGAACAACCAGACCACAACATCTTTTTCATTATGTAACCTGTTGAGAAGCACAGGAAAGTGAATTTGCTGTCACTCGATAGAAGACAGACAGGAAGGTTATGCTTCTCTGAGCTTTTTCAATCCCTGTTTTCTGAAGCCCTAAGGCCTCACTTGCTCTGTAAGAACTTACTGAAGTGATGTCCCTGGTTTTGTTAGGACACATGCCTTTTAGCATAACGTGTAAACTCAAGCCTGTATACAGTAATGAGCCTAGGTGGCTGGCTTGACATTCAGACTGATCACTTGTGAAATGTGGCAGTCACCATCCGGCAATCTTCTCGCTGGCAGAAGAAGAAAACAATTTGAAATGCAACTTGATTGACTTAATCTGAAGAAGACAAACACACAAAATAAAAGTGACACTAGTCAAATGCACCACAGAATAGAGAGCAAGGATTTTACAGCACTTTTAAGGTCAGAGTTTGCAAATCTAAAAATGTGTTACAAAACAAGAAGAGACCAGGGTTTCCAGCATTTGCAGGTTGATAAAACTGTTCCTGTCGTACACAAGATTTACGAGCATGATTTGCTGTACTGCAGAACAAGTAACGCTGCAGGATGTGAGATATCATTACCAAGGAATGAGATCTTGGCTGTGACCAAGACAGGTGGAAACAGATCTTTCACCTATAAAAGCTCAAGTGTACTCTGCATTCTGCAGTCTAGACAAACCACGCTGTTTTCTCATCAGTTCCTTCTGCTACACTGGAACATTTACTTTTAAATGAACTCTGTCCTGCCATCAAGCTGTGAAGCAGTATAAAAATGTATGCCACATCTCCCATTAGCAAGATGACGCACTGCAGAGTATACGACAGGAATCCTAAGGGAATACTTTGGGATTAGAAGTGAAATACTGCACAGATGGGCTTGTTGGGTAAGGGAATTCCCTCTGCCCCATATAGGGCTCAGAACATTTAGAGCTTTTACATCACTAGGCAAGATCAGGCCATTTTACCTTGTAAATATTTAAAGTACAGGCAGAAAGACATGGCATACTTGAAAATCTGAAAGGATAGGACAGTTAGAGAGATACAGATACTTGTGTTGCTCTTATTATTTTTCTCTTAAGTATCAAATATTCAGTAACTTCTCAGGAAGGTGGACAAGTATGCAAACATGTGAGGACATTTCTCATGCAAATCATTATATGCTAGAGATCAGGCCTCATTTCTCTCCTCCATACTAACCTAAGATAAAACCACAATTACTCTCCGGATATACTCACTCTCTCAACCATCAGCAGTTAAAATCTAGACTAGCTCTCTAGCAGATCAGTGGAGCTACAGCACTGTAACCTGTTTCCCAACAGCATTCACAACCTGTAAAACCAATAAAGCTGCCAGACAAATCCTGTGTTTATGGGAAGATACAGCACCTTTCCATCATAGCCTATCCAGGCATTGTTGTCCTCAGTACTAAAGAGATCAGGTATCTGGAGGATTTGCAAAGGAACAGAGGGCAGACATGTGCTAACTCCAGCTGAATGCCAAGGGGAGCTGGACCTGGCTTGTAAACCCTGCACCTGACATAGGCCAGCACAAGGTATTAACACCACGGCACCAAGTTCATTGTTTAAGTATTCCACCTGTAGCTTCAGGTTTCCCTATACATGATTGAGTCTAGCCATCATTTTCACACTTGGGACTGGATTCTGAAATGCTTGTACTGAACTCCTATAGGAATTCGTGAGCCTCTTTCTCACTAAACATTTCCCTTCAGCTCCCTGCTGATCTAATATGCTTTATCGAAGTTTTAATGTCTCGTTTTCATTTTAACAGGTCCAAATACCATCATCCTTATTTTTTTGCCTCTTAATAGGAAACATGAACTTGTGTTGCTCTAACTGGAAGCCATCCATCTTCTCCTACCTACCATAGACAAGATTAACCCCTGCCTCAAATAGCTCTTTAAGACTTGTTTCTCTCTTGGACTTTTTTCTCCCCTTTAAGGCAAAAAAAATAAAAAATAAAAAATCAATTTTATCATTCTTTCCAGTCCTACTTACTATACTCTTGCTGTCCTTAATCCTCTTTATTAGACTTTCTCTTGCTGTTCTACCATTTTATTGAAGTATAATGCATATCAACAGTCTTCCAAGACAGGGCTTTGTCTATTCTCACAGAAGTGAAGGAATCCCTTCAGGCATCTTCCAAGCTTTGCTGTCACTCTCACATATCTCACAATATGACAACTTCTTTGCAAAAGCATGCCACAGTAATTTCCCATTTCCACATCAAAGCCATTCTTTCCAACTCAGCTTATAGCCATAAAAAGCCAGTAGTAGTTATCATTTGGCAGATGACTGCTAGTTGCTGTTCTCTGCCCAAGCCCATTGGATTCCACTTCACTCCATGGGCATTGAATATAGGAACATATTAAGTGGTCTACTAACACACAGCATTAATTTGCTTACACGTCCTAAAAGTGTAGGTGGGGACCCCTAGAATGAAAGGCTAGATTTTTTAACATCCACGTTCCCTATAGGAAGTCCGCTCTGTTAAGACTAATAAAGGAAAGTTCCTGCTGCTTCTGCCTAACTTCCACAACCAGACATCAGCCATCCCAGTGCTTAACCGGTAACTTTGATAAATACTACACTCATTTAAAACAAAAAAACCAACCCACAACACCAAACTCACACTAAAACACATGTCCATGCAAACATTCGCACATAATTTCTTTTTCTACGGTATCTTTTGCATCCAATTCTTCAAAAACATTAACCCTTGCAAGCACGCTATGACAAAGCATTAACATTTCTTTGATCAGATGGAGAAACCACAAGCTTAAAGAGACGTTAAGTCAACTGCCCAAAGACACGGTGAGTTGATGACAGTTTTAGACATCAGTATCGTTGTTAGAGTAAGCACATTTATGTTGAACCTGCAGAAAATGGACAGCTGTATAATGCTTTTCAATCCACAGCTATACACAACATCAGTTTTCTCCTTGATAATGAGAAGCAAATGCTACATGGCAAGAACAGCACTCAATACCAAATGCACACACCTGACCACAAAGTGCAAATGGAGTCTAAAAGGAGAGCACTGTCCTTCCATGTAGCTGATGGCACCTATTCCCACATTCAAACAAGTAAGCTAGATACAAATTGCCACAGGAAAACATGTCCTTTCCAAATCCCTTGGTTTGAACCTTACCTTTCCACAAGCTACCATGGACAGGGCAAGCTGGTACCAGAGGTGAAATTCATCAAATGCAAACTTCATGGCTCTCTCCAAGCACTGGGAAATGAATGTTGGCAGAAATATCAGGCTTTTTAAAAATCATATACAATTTTTGTCAAAACTGCTGCTTGGCTCAATAATCAAGTGGAGGGAAACAATCTGTTGTAGCCCAGGTGATTTTGCTTTTCCTTATGACATTTTCCTCTTCTCAGTGAATGGGGCTAGCTAATATACACCAGCACTTCAAATAACAGCCACTTTGTTCAAGAGCCTACATATAAGTTCTTTTAATGCCTCAAAAAATTCTGTGTACATTTCTGGCCTGTGCTGCCATAGTCTGTAGCTATTTCTACTAATTGCCAATTAGTGAGCTTCATTTTCACCTTCCCTGACAAATTACTGTGAAGACGGGTTTTGCTTGCACATTCCAAAGGGAAGTTTTGGCAGAAGCCAGAAGGTACCTCAGAAAGCATGACATACTGCCCTCTTCTGCCCAGCGTGATGCTGAGGAGGTCATAGACTGCAGAAGCATCCTGGAGGCTGACAGCTCGGTCATCCTGCTGGTCTGGGGCTCGGCTGATCACTGCATCCCGGTTTGCCTGGGCACAGACACAAATGAAGCATCAGACCCAAAGAGAGCAAGAGAGAACCGACTCCTCCATAGAAGTTCCACCCACTATCCATAGCATTTTGTTTAAAACTCTCTTGAGATTTATGGCGTTTTTTAACTCATCCCAATGTAAGGAAGGTGTTTCCATAGCACTGCTTTTTATCCACATGAAGCAGACTCAAGAAGATAGCTGTACCTACAGAAAGGAGCTGCTAGGAATACTTCATCAGGATTTGTTTCACAGAATTGAAGCATTAGGAAACAGAACTACCAGATCCCATTTCCTCAGTGATGGGAAATTCAAGGCCATCCTTAAACCGTATTCCTTATTACTTCAATTGCCTGCAACTGTGGTAACTGCTTCCATGGTTGACATTTTATCTTCCTGGTCTGCACTTGACTTCTCAATACCACATGTTTTTGTTCTTCTTTTGTGCTGCTCACTTTTTATTTTCTTAATTTGAGCACATTGCCTTAGTAATCAGATTTGCCCGTCATCAATATAGTGCAATTAGAGGTCTGGCCAACACAATACCAAATAATAAAAAACTAATAATCTTGTAAGTGTTAATTTTACACAATTTACCAGTGCATTGCTCAGCCTAAAGCAAAAAGAAACATTACTTTTGAGAGTCTAGCAATTTGCAAGGGTGTCCCAAAATAACACAGACCCAGGTTTACCTCAAGATCCCAGCCTCTGTTTCCTGACCACAAAGAGGGAGATTTCAATCCCAGAGTAAACAGAAAAGTCCCTCTGATTTCCAAATGCAGAAGACTTTACCCCAACTGCCTAACCTCTCAGAGAAGCAGTGCTGGATGCCATTGAGCACTAGCATGAACTGAAAGCACAGCCACACTACCCTGGGCTCCTCAGCTGAGAGGGGTGCCAGTGTCAGACATTCAGGTCTAGACATCTAAAAGATCAGAAAAATTAAAGAAGATTGCCAGCAGTTTCACCTGGGGCAAAGACAAACAAAATGTTCCTCCCTGAAAGAGGAAGGTTATGAGATTTATTTTATAGTATTTACTACTATAATCTCACATCGATTTCTTCCTAATTGCAGGGAGATTTTTTTCCCTAAAAAGGTTAAACATGGGAATTAAGCGTAATAAAAATTTCCAGAATATGGAGCCCTTAAAGCCCACACATATTTCATTATGATTAAGCTGCAGCTGTTTCATCATGGTATTATCTGTGTTATGCCCCAGTTCCATGCACTCTTCATCACAGCCTCCAGCCGAGACAGCAAACACAATTACTGACAACTAACATAATCACAACCAAGAGCTAAACAGGGACTGCAGTTAAAGGCAAACTGACAGGTCAGACTCAGTCAAGCGTTTGCACAAATAAACTTACAACAACTCTTGTAGCCACAGAAGTATTTTTCTTTTTCAAGTAACTGCAAAAGATGTAATCTGTGATTTTAAAAAACATAGCTCAGAACAATAGGTTGCATGAGAGAATGAAAACAACTTTACCAAGAAAATTCTGGAACCAGAATACAGAAGCATAGCTTGTCTACCTTTACTAGCAGAATAAATAAGAATAAAATAATTAAATAGATATTTAAGCTCCATTTGGATTTAACCCAAAACTGCTACTTTAAAAAGAAAAAAAAACAAACAGGAGTTACAGGCATATCAGAACAGTTCTGAGACTGCTACTTCAGAGAATTAAAGCAAAGCATATACAGTATGATCCTTACTGCAAGTGAATCCTCCTACGTATACACAACAGCATTAACAATTTTTTCTGCACTGGTTACATTGTTATGACAATTGTCTGTAGAAAATAGCTACTGAGACAGCACCCCCATGTTCTGTAATCTCATCAGCAACCTCCCATTACGGTCAGCTATAGCCTGATGCTTTTTTGGGTATCCATCTAGTACCGAGCTGTGATTTCTAAATTGATGCATTAGCACAGATAGAAAACTAAGCAGAATTGGTGAGTTTTGGCCCATTAATGTCTGCCAACAGATATTGGTACTAGAGGGAAGGACATGACCAAATTCTGCAATAAGCAGGAATGAGACATATTGCAAGGATGCAACATTCTAAAATTGCAGTCATACTGAACATACTGTACATGTTGTACTTTACCTAACCAGACAGCAGTTAAAAACAACATACGCGTAGGTATGACTAATATTCTTTCCAAGAAGGTCATAAACCTGCTTATTTTGTTCAGGCTTTCAAATCTGAAAGCCATAGAAGGTCTCGGCAATCTATCACTCTCTATACTTGCATGCATACAAGTTGCCACTGAACAAATTCACCATCACTTCTAGCCCAACAATTTTAATACTGAACCTATTTCCAATTGCTAATTTCAGCTGCCCCCAACAAAATAATTCCCACCTAATCACAGATATATATGATATAAATTAAAACAAACCCACAAGCCACAAAACAAAACCAAAAACCACCAACAAAACCAAAAGGTCGTAACAAACTGACTGAACAACAGCAAGAACATGGAGTGCATCTAACACAATAATGTGAGTCATCATCCCAAGGCTACTGCAGAGTTACATACAGGAGGGCAGGGAAGGGAATGTGAATTACTACTTCTTGAAACACGCTTAGGGAAACTGGCGTGTTTCTGTGACCTGCCTCTCCCAAAAGGAAGGGACCCATATCACCATTAGGCAACTTTTTTGTCTTTACCTTTATGTTTTTCTGAACTTCACTTTGGCAGTGAGAAATCCTGAGAGTCACTCGTAAGTACACGAGCAAAAAAGTTGTAGATTTCCTGAAACATGGCATACGCCAATTCTGTTGGATGGGAAAATTTTACTTACTGAAACTTACAGAGAGATATTTCATTTTGTATTTGAGACTGTACAAACTCTAAGCCATTTACACCATCATTTTTTCAGTACCTGTGTTTCTGTTGTTTCAGACCACTAATCTTCCTGAACACATATGGAAAAAGGGTTATTTGTAGAACACTGATCTCCAAACAGCGTATCAACAAATAAGAAGCAGTTCCAATTTATCCTACTGCATCACCTCCTCCTTCCCCACTGTAACCACCAGTAAAACATAGCTAGAAACACATTTTCAACACCCCCTTTAAGCTTCTTCCCTTTAAGCTATTCCCATTGTCACACAGACATGCCTCACAGCACACAAGCAACAGGGGGAGAGCTGGTGAGTCACACCATGAAGAGAACCTGTTCAAGGCTGTTGCGTGGGACGGAGAAGGTCACTAATGCTACCAACAAGAGTTAGCATAACTTGCATTATACACAGCAAAACCATACACTCAATACCCTTTTATTTGAGGTACTCCTAGGTAATGGAGCAACCCACAGATGCATACCATTAGCATATTTTGTGATGCCTTAGACGCAATTACCAATGTATGCAAGTGGCTCAGACATGACCAATCCTATCTGGGGGGAGAAAACACATCCTGCAGTCAGCCTAGACTGAGCAGCACACAGGATAGAGAGCACCTTCAGCCCTCCCTTTACACAGCCCAGCTGCAGGCCACATGCATCCAAAAGGCTCTAGCGCAGGCTGGTACCCCCAAGCTGACCCAGCACTCAGCCACTGTGCTGTCTCTGTATCATGCTTGAAGCTCAATGCAGATGTTCAGCCTAAGCGCGCTCAGAACAGCTGGGGATCAGCAGAGCCTTTTAGGTCTGGCTCCAAATCACAGCAATACAACAGCGTGGGACTTTCAGACTGGGGGACTCCAGGCTGGCTATGACAGCAGGGAAGAGATCTGCCTTTCTGGAGATCTGCAATTTAACTTACGGCCCTGCTGAGCTACAGACAGCTTGTGCCTTCCTATCCACATATACAATACACTTCCCTGCAAACTAGATAAGCCATCTATCCATGGAGGATTTGCTGTACATCAATGACCCTGATAACTACAGCTTATTAATGGCATGTTTATTTCACGTAGAAAGAAAAGCCACAACAAATCCCAACAGCCATTACTTCAGCAGTTATTACACATGCAGTTACACTGCAGAAAATTAAATTTTACTACTGTACAAAGATGTGCTTCTTAATAAAACGCCAAGCAATCATATGAATTACAATAGAGCATATTCCATGTAGCAGCCCCTTCTCTCAGCAATTAGCTATGAAGTATCCTTTAATTGCTCACTTTGAAACATGGCTCCCCCTGCTTTTTTCCCAAAGAAGAAAAAGAAAGCAATTAAAATCTTTAATGAGTGCCTGCTGCCTGCCCCCTAATTCATGGGCATTCTAATGTTCAACTTGTGTCTTTTCATAATAGACATAATTGCCAGATCCACTGCAACCCATCTATACAGAACGGCAGCATGTTTTACACAGTGTACTGTAATAATGTAATTGGTGTGATTCAGTACTAGCATTAAGAGAGAGAAACAAATGCTACGTGTGACAGACTGACAACAAGCCTTTGAAACCATGCAATTGATGCCTATACTGCTAAGAGCTGGGAAATATTTAGCCTGTATCCTTTGGGTCTCTATTCTAGCTGTTTTGCCTCTACTGCCAACAAAATGAATGAATTCTTTGTAATGGCAAGGACCCATTCACATTGAAGAGGCTACAGACTTAGCACCTAAGTTATTGATGGTCTCTAAACAGCACTTGAAGGTTCCCCTCCCTAACATACTTAGGGTTAGGGAGGGGGTTAGGGAGTTGGGGTTAGAGAGTGCAAAGCTGGTGCGAAAATGAGAAGCAGGTGGAATAGGGAGGAAATACCATACTCCAGCCACTCACAAAACCCCTCTTACAGAGATACTACAACTTGCTTTACTTAGGACCAGAGCCACAGCTAATGAAGACTTACTGCTTTGTGAACTGTGTGGCATCCTTCCCATTTACAGTAAGGAAGAGATGACAAGTTACTGGTACCTCATTCAGATGTCTCAGCTAACTTGCCTACTGTCACTGGTTATCAAGTATGATGATATCGATACATCTTATCTCTCACCACGTATATTTTAACATCTTGTACTGATGAACTAATTCTGGAAACATCACTGAAAGCAAGACAAGACATACCCCTCCTCCTCAGCCAAAACAGCCCAACAACCCTACACAAAAGGAAGGCAGAGGCAGAAAGTAATGAAGTTCATCTGTTGATACTGTCTTGGGTAACAAAAATCATACATTTGCTGCCAGCAATCTGCATTTAGAGAGTTATCTTCCAAGAATTTGCATCCTCCTTGCAAGTTTGGAAACAAGACTTACTACTGCAAAAGCTCTCTACCCTGTCTACAGCAACTCACATTAGAACTCTTTAGTCAAGAGACAATTAACAGAGGGGATGTATTTCCCCACTAGAAACATCCTGAAATCCATCTTTGCAGGTCCCAAACACATGGCTTTGCCTTGCAGACCAGTTAAAGAGACAGTTGGATTTGCTACTGTAAGTGCATGATCGTGATTTGGCAGAAACCAACAGAGCAGGCAGTCCTGGCCCCAGCTGTCTCTTTCAGCTGCCATGGTCCAAGAGCCTTCAAGAAAATACTCATGATGGTTGTCCAGCTGGTGTACCATCACTGGGCTTGGTGTCATTAAGAAGAAAAACCTATATAAGCAACAAAAGATTCTTCTTTGCCAACCTATTTGTTGGACAGCATTATTTTATAAAGATAGGAAGTGTAGAGCCAAGAGGTTTTAATTATTTCTGTGCTTAAAAACACACGGGTTTAATCTTATTCCATTGAAGGCGTGCTCACAGCCATGAGTTTGCTCTCACCAGTAAAAAGAACAGGACAAGTCCCAGTATCTTTCTTCCCCTCTCACCATCTGTTCTATGCTCTCAGGCTCTCCAAGGTCAAATCGCCTTTAGGGATTCAAATCAGAGATAAGATGGGGATGACATTTCTAATCTTTTTTTTATACAGACACAGAATTTATTAGTTTTAGATACAAGGAGCTTCATTTCCAGTATGAGTGAAGTGAACACAGAGCCAAAAAGAAAAAAACCAAAACACATGTATCTCCATGTTGCCTAGTTTGGTGGGCCACATCAGCCAGCATCCTCAGTTGTAAGGACCAGGGCTGAACAAAGGGATTTTAGACTGTATGTTGTACCTCAGATTCAAGATGGGAAAATTCTTAAGCAAAGAACTTTCTCTTCTGAAGGGGGGGGGGAGGGGGGCGCAGGGAAGCCCAAGCCACAACCTCTAAAGTAAACAGAAAAAGTAATAGAAATTCTCAGTCCCATTACTGGCTCTGAGAAACTTCTGTCTAGCTTTAAGGGGCAGCGCAGACGACTCAGAATACTCCTGAGAATGGTTATTAAAATAAACAAAACTGCAGCTAAGGGTTAGTCCTGCCAAACCTTCCCTGCCTATGCCCTGCACCACAAAGCAGCAGAACCAGTGCCGTTCCCACCGGTAGCGTGATGCAGACAAACCACACTGCAGCAAGTCACTGTATGACCTCAGTTCTACACACACACACAGTGCCACTGGTTTCAATGGGTTAAATGCAGCAAGAAAGAGGACCAGTGGTTTAAAAATAGGCCAGTCCATTTTTTCCACCATGTGATAGGAATGCATCATTCTACCACAGCCTGAGCTTGTAAAGGCTGTCACCGGCTGGCCTCCTCCTTGGTCTGAAGGAAAGCATTTTCCCCCTCTCCCAAACACAGCCCGTCCACACCATAACTTGGGCTATGCATAAGGAATGACAATTTAGCCAAGAGGCCACAAACAGCCCTAGACAGCCCTGACTGTGGTAATCTTTAGGCTGCCCGATTTGTTTCACTGGATTCCTTCATGGAAGCCAACCACCATGACTAAGTAACAGCTGGCACGGAGGAGAGGCACTTGCCAAACTCTACAACTGGGATGCTTTTCATTATTTAGTGAGATGCCTCAGTTTATGAAAATAGGTTCCCATTTTCAACGGGACAGAAGGAATACGGGAGGCAACACTCAAGAATGCCAGGAGGAAACAGGCCCCAAGCTTTCACTGTAAGTGTTAATATACCCACAGAAGCATCTTCAAATCTATGAAAGAGGCAACCATGTTATTTGGCCACCTGAAAAAATTTACATACTTTGGCTCAGAGGCAGAGTGAGTGAAACACTGAAGGAACACTTAATGACCCCTTTAGAAGATAGTCTCACTTCATCCCACCAGAACACACAAAGAGGCTCCCTTCCAGTGCACGGTAAAGGGATGAGAACAACAGCTGGGTCAGCATCACAAGCCAGAACCCAGCACCACTAAGAGCCAGAGAAGGTTTGCTGGAATGTAGGGTCTGGCTCACAACACCTTAAAGTAATTTCTTTTCTCCATTTCCCCCTTAGAGGAACAGTTCTTGTAACCCCCGGTAACATCTTCTGGGGAGTCACACAGATGTTAGCTTCACCTTAGGAAGGCAAGACAAACAGAAAAACAGAGTGAATTTCAGCAGCAATCCACCTAGCACTGATCTACTCCCTCCCTGTATGGCTCAGGAGTGGGACAAAAAAACAAGTGTTCCACATGTACAGATGTATACTTCTTGAAAAAGCTGCCATGTCTCCTTTTCATCAAAATTTACTACACATTTACTTTGAGGTTCTCTGATGATTTATGCTGCTCCCCAGTACATCTTTGCTCTGTGCCCCTTCCATGTGCTGATGATTCTTCTGTCTCTCCTCCCCCCAATTTTGCCCCACCTGGAGTCCACTTTGGAGTGGCGGAAGTCAAGAACAGGCATGTGGAGTAGCTGTTTGGCTTTACAGTCCTGCAAAAGACTTATAATGGCATGGTTGTTCTTTTGTCTGCTTAAAAATCTAACAGGAAAAGTACCTATCTAGCGAGTTTTGCTCTGACAGAGCAATAGAAGTTAAGTGTCAGAGAAGCTGAAGAGCTCCCAGCAAGCCAACCGAATTGTTTCATTTTAAGGATTCATAACTGTAAATACTCAAAGAATGCCTAATTCTGTCATGGAAAAGATGTCATAAGTTAAAGACATTTTCTCTTTCTTAGTACCATAGCAGTAAAACTTCAGGAAAATATTTACGGTTTGCAAACACATGTAAGAATCAGATTGTTCCCTCTGTTCCTTCACTTAGGAAGGATGTTGCTGTGGTTCCTAAGTGTATTTCTCTATATACAGATGTATTTCTATATGCTTGCCTTGTATTTTTGTTAAAAAATTCACAGCAAGTCTATTGCTAATGCAAGAGCAAGGCTCAGCTGTTCTATTTCCCAAAAGTCAGAAGGACAGCTATGGTTCCTGCAGCATTCTACTACAGGATCTTTGATTATTTAGGCATGTTATATGCAGCAGATCAAAATGCTGTGCATCTACCTCCAGAAAATTCCTATATAAAGAAGGCAGCATTTAAGCAAACACAAGCTTACTCATTTAACCTTGAAGTCAGCACAACTGTTCGGTTCCTATCGACAGCATTTTCACACTGCTTCCTCCATAACCTAGTTACAGGACCAGTTCACCATTTTATACGCTACTGAACAAAACTTTCATTCCCCTCAGCAGAAGAAGATTATGGAGTTCAAAGTCCCACAAGGCCTTTTTGACTGCAAGCCCATTCCCAGAGTAGGCTGGAGCAGCCATTACTGTCACTGCTCCAGATCCCTGATCCTCCTCCACTCGGATCAGCCCTGACAAGCCATGATGACACGAGTTCTTCTGATTTTAACAGAAGTGCATGTGGTGTTCCACAAGCCCTGGCTCCTGGAGTCTTCACTTCCAACTACAAAAAGCTCCTCTAACTGCAGAAAAGCCCTTAAAAATACAAAGCAGATGTAATGTAGAGGCTTAATCTAGAAAGCAATAAAAACCACAAAGTATAATAGCACTCGGATGTACTTGATTTCAAAGCCAACTTAATATATTCTGGAGTTGTTCTGCCTCTTCAATTTTTCCCCAGATTTTAAAAGTGAACACTATTAAGTTTCCATGTTCTGAAGAAGTCTGCAGGAGTGGGAAATGACTTGAGCCAGAAGAACTAAAGAAAGCAAATTAAAAAACCAAAACAAAGTTTCCACAGTATCTCTTTTCAACTTGTCTGAAAGCTGTTTCAAAGTTCCTATGAGGGCCATTGATGCTCCAAGGTTTTCAAATCTCACTTTGAGCTAGAAGTGATCACCCAGTATTTAAAGCAAAGTAACTTTCCTGACACATTTTCAGAGAACATTCCTTACACATTTTCTGTATGTTTGCATCTTCTCAGAAGAAGAAAATCATTGAAGGTTACCATGCAGTTTTCCATGCAGTTGTTTTTCCTCCACCTTTTTCCCTTTCTCTTGAAGGAATTTTTAACAGGAGTTATAGATAGAATAAATTTAATTATTTCACTGTAACTCATTACGGATGTTTCCACATGAGACAAAACTTCCCGTATCATGAACATCAGAAACAGCCAAAGATCACACAGGACTGAAACAGCTAAAATACTGTCCCTGCAGACTAAGGAATGCAAGCAGGATATTGTATCCTGCAAAAGCCAAACAGCAGGTCCCACCATCACACCTTTAGGCAAGGCTCCCTTCCTCTCATTCTTGATCCACAAATCCACACAGATGTTTTGAATGGAAACACCTGGCTACTGACAATGTATCTGGATGACAGAACCTGTACGCAGCTATGGTGAATCCAGTCACTTCCTGATAATTCCCAAACCCTTCACTGACGTCCCATTTAATAAAAGTGGTGTCACTAAAGGAATAAATAACATTTCCTGTTCAGCAGCCGAATCCTTGCTTCTTCTTTATCTAGGGAATATTCTGTAAACAAAACCAACCAGAAGACTTAACATGGAAACGCTAGATATTCCTTTGTGCTATTGGTATTACAAACTCATTTTTGGCTTACCATGGATTCACTGATTAAGAGGAGAAGAAGAGCCTCTTCTACGTTGTCTTGAGGGCAGTATGCACTGAAAGATAGAACACATTTTTCTGAGGAAGGTCAAGAGTTATCCTGTCGGCCTCTTTCTCATTTCACAAGAGCAGCAGTAACTTGAAACATTTCATGAATAATTCACTTGCTAGGCAATACCTTCTTTTGCAGGTTCACACAATTAAAAGCTCTGCAATATGTTCTAGATGAGCTATACTGACCCATAAATAGATTATTTCATTTTCTTAGCAAAGACAGCTGTTAGGTTAAGACTTTCTTCCTTCCTGGGGAAAAAAAAAAATCAAATACTCAAGGTTTAATGTTTTATTTTTGCAGCAGGCCTTTTGATGAAAGGTTAAAAAGAAGAACACACAAAACCACTACATGAATCAGTGACATAATTAGCAGTACCAAAGAATGTCCAAACATTCCCCTTCCTCCTGCCAATAAACAGAAGTAAAAAAGAATGCTTACTTCTCTTCTGTGTACGGTTCGGGCCTCCGACAAAGAAGACTGCTAACATAAGACTGATCTTCCTTGTTCATGAACTCAGGAAGAGGATCAGATAGAGGGCTCCAGTAACAGTCTTCACTGAGGGAATGGAGAAGTATTTGGGCTAGCTGTTTGGCTGCAGTCTAGAGATCAGTGAACAGTACAGAAAAAGACACATCAATGAAGTCTTCTCCAACATGGAAGTTTCACCACTCCCCTTGTTACACCTTGGGAAGGAGATGTACCAACAACATGACATTACCACTTTTCAGAAAGTGAGAGTAGCTGAAACAGCTGCTAAAACATCTACAGCAGAGACAGTTTCTCCTCTCCTATGGAAAGGCCAGCCTCCTGCATCTACATGGTCTTGTTACAATGCTGTAGGGAAAAAAACATCCAAAAGGTCTGACAGCAAGGGACCCTTTGGTGAATGAAGACAACTGATGGCCACATGCACCACTGAGACAATCTCACAAATACTAGCATGTAAGAGTGTGATGGTACTCAGCCTTAGAATTTTGTACGCATGTCAGCCCAGAGCCTACTTTTGTATTAAGATTAAAAGATCAACCCTTTATCTGTTAATATCACACTTCCTGCAGCCTTCTATAGCTTCATCTTGATATCACTTCTCTCTTTTGCTTGTGATAACGAAGGAAGGACAGAAGAGGGTTAGGAACTGTACGTTGAGACAGCAACATCACATCCATGGTTTCGACCATCAGGTGGCCAAGGATCCTCAAACACTTGGTTTCTGGTTCATACCCATAGCGGGCAAGCTGGCCCAAAAGCTGGCAAAACTACCTGTTGATTTTGTCCTTGTCTCCCACCGAACAAGTCTCTAATTTTTTGCACTGTAAGTAGATGAACATGCAAACAAGCACAGAGCCATCAAAATGGATGCTATCTTCTGTGAATTCCAAGCAGCGCAGCACAGCACTCTAAGTTGTAAAGTAAATAGTGCACAGAACAGAGGCAGGCTGAAGTATCTTGTGCCGGTACTTGTCAATAGTATTTTGGAACTTCTCTGACTACTGCATATGTATTTTATATATAATTTACATTTTGAGATATATTATGAGGCCACCACGAATAATATTTCTTTTAAATACGAGGATAGGTATGATTGATAAACTGAAGCATTACTCCACTTGAGGTACAGCATCTATAGGACCAAATAAATCACACTGAGGCTAAAATTCCTATTATTAGATTCAGAAAAATAAACTTTGTTTGATGCAAAGCTCTTCATTATCATCTACCTCAACACACATTCACTGAATTAGCCTAAAATGCAACCACAGCAGTGTGCACTGTTTCTTAAAACACCAGAAAAGGTTTCATAGATGTACCTAGCAAATGGCAAAGTGATCTTTGCATGTACAACGGTGCCTCAAAGAAACACTGCCACACACAGATGCCTGGAAACCTGTCCTGGGTTCAGCTACAGCAGTCA
>NW_009930049.1:0-654 GCF_000696875.1 Nestor notabilis | reverse complement strand
CATCCACGGCTTTCCCGGCACACGGGGGGCTCCCGGAGCCATGGTCAGTGCTTGGCCACAGCCTGGTTGTGCTCCTCAGGGTGAGCTCCTTCCCAGCATCTTCCATGCTCTCTTCCAGGGTCCTCCTGGCTTGAAGGGGGGGGAAGGACCCCCTGGGCCCCCTGGACCCACAGTGAGTACGAAGCACTTGGGGGGGGGTGTTAATCCCGAGTTTTGGGGGGGATTCCCTTTCCTCAGGGAGCTCTTTTGCCCCATCAAATCCCAGTTGATGGAGGGAAAAGGTTCCTTTGGTAAAGAGCCTTTTCCAAAGGCTGGGAATTTCCTCCTTCCATCCCATCACCTCTGTCTCCTCCCCAGGGCCCCCCTGGGGAGCGAGGTCCCATGGGAGCTGCTGGAGGCATCGGGATGCCCGGCCGGGGAGGGGCACAGGGCCCCCCCGGTCCCATTGGCGAGAAGGGGTCCCCGGTAGGTTCCAAAGGGGGTGTCCCCCATGGCCCCCCCGTGCTCCTTGGCTGTGGGACAACTGGGGCCTCCCAGATCCCTGGATCCCAGGATATCCTGTCCCTTCCTGCCCCCAGGGTGAGCGAGGTGCCATGGGTCCAGCTGGGCAGGATGGGATCCAGGGTCCCATGGGATTGCTGGGTCCAGGCGGCC
>NW_009930048.1:0-2133 GCF_000696875.1 Nestor notabilis | reverse complement strand
CAGCATTATGTCCGGATCAGATAAGGGGGCGCAGCGGGGCCGCCCGGGGCGATCAGATAAAGGCGCTGTTATTTTTGTACTCCAGGAAAAGGAAAAAAAAAATAAAAAAAGAAAGAAAAGAAAATCCACTTTATGTTTTTCCAGCCGCCCGCCCTCTCCCTCGCTCTGGCGCGGCGGAGACCATGGAGCAGGGATGGTCCCATTGCGGGTCAGGGGCCCCCGGGGGCATTCCAGGGTTTTTGGGAGCGGATCAAAGGCCTCGGGCAAGGAACAACACCCAGGGCTGCCGGGATGGGGGTTGCGGAGCTGGGGTGGCTCCGGCGGCGCAGGATCCCCATGGGGCGGGCAGCGCCACTCCGGCATCCCAGCATCCGGCTGTGCCGCCTCGGCACTTGTGTAACGAGCTGCCCGGTCTCAGCCTGGGTCAGGGAGAGGGATGGATCCTGCACTGCAAACTTGAAGGAGGGGGTTGTCACACTCTGAGGCACCGCTGGTTGTTGGACCATGTGGAGGTGGCATCGGGGCTCGGATAATGGGTTGGACGGGACCCGGATTTGGGGCTGACGCAGACCACACCATTCCTATCCCTAAGTCAGCCTCTCCCCAGGGACAGGACGGGATGACCCAGCACCATGCTCACCCCACAGGGAGCACTGACAGTCCCTGCCAGAGGGGAAGCACAAAGTTCCTGGCTTCTGGAAGCCTGCTGTGTCCATGAGACACCCCCCCCAGCACTATGCCTGCGATGGGCACCCCCAGCCGCATGGGTCCCTGCGGGGAAGAAGCAGCAGCATGACAGGAGAGGATAGGATGGGGTATGTGTGGCACAGGTGGGGAGGACAGGGACCACAGAGCACAGGAACACAGGACTGGGACCGTATAACACACTGTTATACACAGCTACATAGCATGGGGACCCTATGGCACAGCTACATAGGACAGGGACTGTATAGAACAGCTTCACAGGACGGGGACAATACGGCAACAGGATGGGGACCATATAGTACAGCTGCATAGGTGTGGGACGGTATGGCAGAGCTGAGTAGGACATGGACTCTATGTCAGAGTTACACAAGACAGGGATCATACAGGCAGTCACATAAGACAGGCACTGTATGGCTCAGTTTACACAGGACAAGGACTGTATGGCATAGCTACATAGGCAAGGGACCACGTAGCACCACTAGGACAAGGACTGCATTACACAGCTCAGTAGGACAAGGACAGTATGCGATGGCTGTGTTGGATGGGGACTGTAAAGCAAAACTATGTAGAAGAGGGACTGTATAGCACAGCTAAATAGGACAAGGACCCTACAGCACAGTTACTCAGGATGGGGACCGAGTAGCACAGCTACACAGGACTTAGTCCTAATAGCACAGCCACGTTAGTGCAAGGACTGGATGGCACAGCCATATAGGATAGAGACTGTATGGGACAAGCACAAACACATGGACAGTACAGCACAGTTAACAGGACAGAGATGACATTGCACAGCTGTGTGGGATGGGGACCAGATGGCACAGCTCCATGGCATAGGGACTGTACATCACAGACAGGGAGGACAGGGCCTCTATGTCACAACTACATAGGATGCGGACCATATGGCACAGCAATAGGATGGGACTGTACCACACAGCTACACAGGACACAGACCTTACAGGACATACACGTAAGATGGGGACTGCGTGGCACAGGCATAGGACAGGGACCGTATGGGACAGCTGCAGAGGACACAGAACTTACTGTACACTACACAGGATGGGGACCGTACAGCACAGCTATAGGAGACGTGACCCATACAGCACAGGGACCCCTGGCACAGCGACCAGGGTGACAGCAGGCAGAGAGCGGGAGCCGAGCCTGGCAATAGGGACACCCCAGCAGCACCCGTCGGCACCGGCCACCACGGTGGCTGGGAGGGATCGAGCCAGCCAGGACACACAGAGCCGCTGGCCCTGGCCTTCCCGGTTCCCCTTCGCTCCAGGGTCAGGTCACGTTCCTGGCCGCCCAGCTCCCTGCCCTCCGTCCAGTGCGGGTGTCCCCGGGCATGTCACCCCTTGGAATCCCCCTTGCAGCTTCACAGGGACCTCGGGGTGGCTTTACTGCTTCCCTGCCCGAACGCTCCGGAGG
>NW_009930047.1:821-1076 GCF_000696875.1 Nestor notabilis | reverse complement strand
TATAGGGACTCAATCCTATAGGGACCCAAAGAGATCCAGATCTACAGGACAAGCCCAAAAGGGCCCCCAAACCACCACCACAGGGACCCATATCTATAGGGCTCCACTACCATAGGGATATACCCACCCCATTATAGACCCAGATCTAGAGGGACCCACCCCCATAGGGCCTCACTCCCATACGGTACCAGTCTATAGAGACCCATCCCCATAGGGACCCAACCTACAGGGACCCCCCAGCCCCATAGCCAGCGT
>NW_009930047.1:430-651 GCF_000696875.1 Nestor notabilis | reverse complement strand
GGACACACGGGCGGAAATATGGATGAGCGGCACCCATCCGTCCCAGTCCCTGTCACTAGTGCTGTCCCTCAGGGCTCGGTGTTCAGGCCAGCGTTAGTAACTTCATTGATGATCTGGATGAGGGGACATGGAGCTGTTGAAGCAAGTCCAGAGGAGGCCACGAGGATGAGCAGGGCCTGGAGCAGCTCCCGTGTGGAGCCAGGCTGGGGACATTGGGGCTG
>NW_009930047.1:0-215 GCF_000696875.1 Nestor notabilis | reverse complement strand
CCCGTCCCTGGCAGTGTTCAAGGCCAGGTTGGACACAGGGGCTTGGAGCAACCTGCTCTAGTGGAAGGTGTCCCTGCTCGGGGCAGGGGTTGGAGCTGGAGCATCTTAAGGTCCTTTCAATTCAAACCATTCCATGATTATGATTCTATGACTGAGGGCACTCCCAGTACATTTGTAGATGACGCCAAGCCAGGTGGGAGTGTTGATCTGCTGGA
>NW_009930046.1:42480-79334 GCF_000696875.1 Nestor notabilis | reverse complement strand
ATTATAAATTATATATGATATATAAAAAATGCAATAAAATATCCACCCTGGGCAGCAAAACTAAAGGGGTCACTTCATTACTGTGGTCATCTTCACTTTCCAATTTGTCTTTTTCCCTGTAGCAGACCAGCCCTCACTTCCCACTGCCACCCAACCCTGAAAAGAAACATGAAATGCTGCCAAATTCCCATGACAGTGTTTTACACCTACTTTACACTGGTGCAAGTACCACTACCAGCAGTGAGAAATCAGAGCTTCTAAGTTTCAGGCAGTTGAGCCCAGACAAAACCAGGACACCCTGTCATGCACTGCAAACAACAACAACAAAAAGTACCTGGAATCTTATTCAGGGCAACTCAAGAGATGTGGTATAACCACGTGTCAGCCTTGGGCATTGGCACTGGAGCTAGTAAATGGCAAATGTCTCACGCTAAACTCGGAAGCCATGGTAAGCTGGAATATGCATGGCAGAGAAGCACCAACGAATGCTCCGGAAACTTCCTTAATGCAGCCAGCCCTGACAGACAAGCAGATTTCCAAAGCACTCTATGTTTCACCTTGTTCAAACATGATTAAATGTTCTAATATGCAGGGTTCTTCAAGGAAAGATACCAATTTGGTTTTAAGAATTTCTGCAAAAAGGGGAAAACAGCAGTTTTTTAAACCCCCTTTCTCTGAGCTGCTGATCAGCTCGGTTGAGACATTTAAGTTGAGCTTATGTATAAGCCATGTACAAGAGTAGTAGCGCAGCTCCACAGGTTTTTTGCTTTATTAAATTTAATAAAGCTATAATTTTTTTCCTATTAAATATTTTCAGGTTCTGTTATAATCTTTAAGTTCCTCTTAAAAAAATAATTTAGGCTGATCTGTGCATCACCTTCCAGACTGTTGGCTCCAGATACTGAAGCTGTGTGTACAGACACAAGAAGGCCCTTGCCTAGCCTGCTGCAGGTCAGCTTTTTCCTGCCGACCCTGAGAGACTTGATGCTTTAGGGCCAGGAGAGAGCAGACAAAAGTCTCAGGAGCCTGTGGAGCTATTTGTTGAGGTCAGTTCAACAAGCACTTGTTTTTTGTGCAAATAATAATTCAACTTGGCAGCCCATGAAATCAAACAGTCCTGTTGAGTATCAGCCTGGCGTAGATGCAAAGCAGTGCCAGGGCCCTGGGCATGGACCTTTCTCTCCTCCCTACCTTGGGCAGGTTCCCAGGGGAACAGCTTCCCTGAGAGGATGCTGTGCCCTTTTTCTCTCAGAAAGGAATTTAAGAAAAGAGCAAAGCCTCAGCCACAACCCCACTGTAGTTACAGTACAAAAATTCAGAAAAAGTAAAGTGGAGAAAGAAGGAAGGGAAATTTACTCCTTACTAAAGGTCTTCGAATTTTTCTGCTTCCGGCTTAGTGTAACACACCACAATAAGAGCCTGTGATGTCAAACCCATCACGGATGTTGATGGACAAAGTACTGGAGATGCTTCTGTTTGCTCTAGAGAATGACTCTAAAACCTGACAGGGTACATGAGTGGGAGTGTCCCGGACAGGAGGAGGATAGCCCGGCCTACCTCAAAAGCCCTCGAGATGTCTTAAGCAAACATGAAACTGGCATTCAGCTGGACATGACCTACCACAGCACTCCCAAATCCCACCCACAAGACATCCACTGGCTGGTATCAGCAGACCAGTGCTTCAGGCTGTCACCCCTGGTTTTAGACTTTTCACTGAAGGCATGGAGATTTGGAAGCTATATTTAGATGTCTTCTCTATTCTTCAGCAACAGGGTTGCCATGGAGATGCTGGCAAGGATGAGAAGGTGGGGATGGAGGGGGAGAGGAAGTTGAGGAACGAGAAGTGTCAGATTCAAAACAACCCTCACTAGCCCCAGAAGGCTTTAAATTCCTCCTAGGGCAAAAATTGCTAAAGCTTTTTAGCCCAAGGGAGCCCCCAGCACTGCCCATTGCTCAGTCCTTTGTCACAGCGGGTTTGAAGAGACCCAAGCAGCTTGCCTTCAGGCAGTGCTCCTTTGGGAGAATGTGCCCCCATTGACCTGAGCTTGCTGCCCTGGGGTGTGCCCTTAGCACTGATCCCTGCCTCAGCTCATCATTCCAGTGAGTGCTGATAACCGCCTGCACCCTCAGGCCATCCACCCTCTGACATCCAGAGGACAAGAAGCCACATCCTCCTCTCTGGGCACAGCTCTGGAGGCCTGTATGCCACTCACTGCTGTCTGTAGCTCAGCTGAGCTCTATATAGTTTCTTTGATCTCTCTTCAAAATTCATTTCTCTGAATTCCCAACAACCTTCTGATGTTCGGTACCCAAAACCAAACCCGCAATGCTGCGTGGCACCCCAGGCTGTGGTAGAACTGAAGGTGGATTACAGGCAGGGATTACAGGTTTTCAGTCTCTCCTGTGCCACATCCCTCGGATTGGCATCAGCGCAGGCACAGCCCAGATGTGCTGCTGCAAGCAGAGGTTTGCACCTACTGCCCACAACACTGATCTTTCCAGCACAGACAACACAGGCAGAGACGAAGTGCTCCTCCTAACGTGGCTTTCCCAGAATTCACTGTTCTATACTTCCTGCACTGGCAATGAAATTTAGCTTTCCAAGAAAGGTCAGAATAGTCCCCCCCAATTCCCAGCATGGGAGGTGCTATTATGTCAACAGCCCATGCCTGCCTAGACCTCCCTCCTGGCTCCGGCACATGACAGCATCACCAGATTTCAGTGCTCAAAGCACATCAAAAGCAGTGGGGATGAAGCAAACTTTCCATCACAAACCTCTCCAGACATCATCCTCATGAGTCCCTCTTTCCCCTCCCTCCCCCTGCTCTTCCCTCATACCTGCCCCAACAGTGCTTTCAGCTCAGCAGGGCAGTGTTCAGCCCAGCCATTGGAGTTGTGCTACATTCAACAGAGCAGCAAAGCAGCAATCTGTAGGAAATTAATGAGCTGCAAACAGCACCTTGCAGCTGACAGCCTGAAACAAGCCCGCTCTGCACACTGCAGATACAATTATTACATTTGAACCAAAGGAGCTGGAGATGGAGCCAGCCCTGGGGCGCTTTGGCTTTGGTCACAGGCTTCTTGTGACCAAGGTAAGGGACAGTATGCCGAACTGCCACAGCATCATCGAAGTTGCATATCCAACCATTTACACAGAGCATCTTTATCTGCTCTTATTGTGGTGTGTTAGACTAAGCCGGAAGCAGAAAAACTGCATTTACACAGTGCATTTGACCAGGCTCACTGTTCTCTTCTGTAGCACTGAAAACAGGGTAGAGCATACTGGATTACAGTATTTCGTTTCACTCATTGGGACTGTTTTAATTATATTTCTTTCTTACCTAATAAAAACACCCTGGGAAAACTGAACAGGGCCATTCATTACCTTCCAGGAGTTAATGCCTCAGGAAGAGCAGGTTTCAGGGATGGGGCCAGGCCTGCTAGGCTTGCACTTCCAGAATCCAGAGCTTTGGACCATAAAAAAAAGCCACCTCTTTATTCATAAACTAAACAAAAATTATGTCATTAGCCAGCTTTCAGTGGAGTGTTTCAGAAGAGTTAAATCTAGGAGCAGATAAACCTTCAAACCTCACTTGATTTTGTAAATGACCCAGTTTCAATTCCCAAAGAGCTGGCTGCTTGATGCCCCCCTACCTCACCACAGCCAGTCCCCTCCCAGGGCAGCCCGGCTCAGCCAGAGACAAGAACAAGTGCTGCATCACCCATCAAACAATCCAAACGCACCACAGCCTGCACAGCCCTCACCCACCCAAGCAGGTCTCCTTTAACCAACAAAGATCTTCCATCACCTTACTGCTGTAATTTCCACCCTAACACTTAGCCCCATCTCAGCCTTCACAGGTGTATCCTGCTTTGTGGGAAGTGCTTTTGGCAAAGCCTGATGACTGCTCCACATCAGATACAGCTTGAACTCTTCCCGTGTTCAGAAGTCTCCTCCTGCTCTCTCTATCTCATGGCAAAAGTGCCAAGACCCTTCTGCCATCCTAAAAGCTTGTCTTCCCCTCATCCCAATATGCTCTTCAACTCTTACTCCTCTTCTTGCTGTCTAAGCTCTCCTATTGCAACTCCCTCAATACCTCAGACCTTAATAAATGATGCTGTCTTCTCCTTTCCAAGGTTTGATAGCACCACTGAACAACTGTTTGACTTGACCTGTCCTGACGAAGCTCAGCCACAGTCCTGATGCACTTTGGCATATATCCCATCAAACTCTCACCGAAGGCTGGGTTTGCAGGCTCCATCTGCTTAGAACCATAGCCTGATAACAGCAAATAACCATTCTCCCAGCCTTGCTCTTCCACTCAGCTTGGTGGTAGGTGCAGCACCCTTCACCCCAGCATCAGTAAACAAGTCCTTGAGGGTTTAGTATTATGACACAATTGCTCTGAAAACTAAAACCTTATGCGGATGTCTACAACGAATCCCTTGTGGTTTCAGAGGAGGGTCTGTTTAATGACCTCCTCCTTTGCCCTCCCTAGCCAGCTCACCTTAAAAATGTAACTCCCTGACTCCATCAAGAGTCCTTCCCATCATGGGAGTTAAACAACATTTTAGGACTTGAAATCCCAAGATAAAGAGCTTCTGAAAAGAAAAGAAAAGCTACACTTGAATTTTTTTTTAATCTGATTTTGATTTTTTCTGAAAGAAGGGCCCACCCCAGCTCTCTGCCCAGCCAGAATATAATTGGATTGCAATGCCATTGGTGCCCGAGCATTGCTCCCTCCCCGCTCCCTGCTCCAGCCTTTGCTTTCTTCCAGCTTGCTTCACATGTGCCCTGCAGTGAGTGTCAGCGCTCTTACAAGGAAACTGCTATACACCAGGGAGACTGTCAGAAGCAGGAGCCTTCTGCTCTGTCTGTCTGTTTACCGGGATGTCTGTCAGTGTTTATCAGTGGCTTATTCTATTTTTCAGATGCTGTCCCTAGCTCTGCTCCCTGCCATCATGCTCCCCACCCCACTTCCTCAGCCACCCCAGAAAGGCACTAGAGTAGAGAAAGAAATAGACTCTCTATAAATGCTAAAAGCCTCCTGAACTGATGCCATTCACCGCAAACTGGATCTGAGTGTGCGACTCATTGGTCTGAGGTTCTCCCCTGGCTTCGCACTTGTGGGTAGGCAGCACTTATCTTTGCTCTCTAGAAGCAGAGACATGATATCAAAGACTTACTTTGCTTCATAGACAGGAATCGGCTGGAGTAGGTGGGAATGAAACACACGAGCAAAAGGCTCCCTGCCCCTAAGCAGTCACCCAGACACCCCACTGCTGGGGAGCACTCCTCACACCCAGGGCTGCTGCCTGAGCGATGCAGTGGTTGCTCCATGCTGTAGCACAGCAGCCTATTTCTGTCCCATGATCTTTCTGCAGCAGCACTGCTGGTGCACAGAGGCTGCAAGAGCACAAGAAGTGTCCTGGGCTGTCCGAGTCTCTACTCTACTTGTGCCCTCTTGGGTGGGCAGGTGCCACCATGCTCACCAGCTTAGGTCGTTGAATACAGAGTCAAGGCCTGAGCAAGAGTCAGATAGAAGACACTTAGGGCTTTCTGAAGTAGTCTGAAAAGCCCACTTGAGCTGTGTGAGACTCAAAACCATGACAATAGGTGAAGAGAAATGAGGCTTCCTGGGCAAAACATCACTTGCCTTACTCTCATAACAAGACTGAAGGCAAATTGCCCTTCCTACAGCTGTAAAGGAGAGCCTGTGAATGGCTACAAACCATCTTTTTCATGGTGTTAATGTCAAGAAGGGTCTGCAGAGCCAGCCTTGAAGCTGGAAATGCGTGCCCATGGAGGTCTTAGAGATGGTCTAGAGCAGAGAGAGCCTGCATCTGCAAAAGCTGGCTTTGTCAGGCACACTTGCCTACAGAGAACCAGGTCACATTCCATTTCCAGCAAATTAGACATTATCCTGGGTTGGTTTTTTTTCTTAGAATGTTTGTTTACCAGTTGGTGCCTCCTGCAGAGATGGACATTTGGAGATCTGTGACGGTGGAAAAAGGAGGGAAATAAAGCTGCTAATGATATTGCCATCTCTTTAAAAAGCAATGATAGTAACAGTCTTTACTAGCCCTCAGAGCTTCACGTATGACTCCACTCTGACAGAGTGTGACTGTACAGGATGGCAGCGTTGGGCTCTATTTAATTTTATTCCAAGTGCTCTAGATCAAATTTTCCTAGCCTCCAAAGAAAGAGACGGCTTTTATTAGAGACAAGAGTTATTAGGTTACAGTCAAGCTGGACTCTTTCCTTTTCATGCCTCAGCACAAATAACAACAGTTTTGAAAGCTAAATGAGGCTCTCCTGGCCATCTGTGAGACCCACAGAAGACTGAAAGATTGCTCAGGTGCAATTCAGGATAAAATCTGGGGGACTGAGTATTTAGCACTGCTGGGATTCAGTGCTAGAGGTGTATGGGGGGATCAGCCCCAGATTTTGAGCCAAGAAATCCTAATAGTGCTGAGACACACTAAACCTTCCTTATTCTGTCTTCAATTGCCAGCAAATCTGATGTGAAATGATCCAGAGTGAACGTGTGGGGTGGGGGGGTTTTGTTTGTAATTTTGGGGGTTTTTTTGTTGGTTTGTTGGCTGCTTTTCTGGGGTTTTTTGCTTGGTTTTGGTTTTCTTAATAGTAAAAGCGGATTTCATATTCTTTAGTGCCTTGTGTTCCTCAAAGAGGAGGCTCAAATCCAGCCCTTCCAAAACTGGATTTAGGCAAGACTGCACCCAAGATGGGATTCACCTTTAGCATATATGACAATACATAGCTCCATTTCTTTCTTTTGGGGGTTATGTGCTTATTATGTGGCATCACATTCCCCAAAATACTCATGGCTAGGAGTGCAGTGCTGGTCTTCAGCTGCACCCAGATGAGTATCTTCCTACCCCTTCAGGTGTTAAGGTTTTGCTCAAGTCAAGAGAGATGTGTTATCTTTAGTCTAATCTAAAGAGACTCCTGTTCTTTGGAGGCCCTGGCCCTCCATAGAACCATGCCACAACCCAAAAGCTTGCTTGGCCATTAAAGACCATCTGGACATGCTGCACCTCCTCCATGCTCAGCTCTAGCAACACCAGGGGCTGCCAAGGGCTGCTGGGCCCAAGAGAGCTTTCCTGAGCAGGACGTGTCTTTTGGCCATGGTGGTTCCTGGCAGGCCTCCATCAAAGCAAGATGTAAGGCACACCCTGGTCTCATCCTGCCCCCCTTATGCAACCACTGCTGGCTAAAAATATAGCCACAGCCCCTGCCAGGCGAGATGCAGATTTAATGAGGCTTCCATGGCAACGGACTTCACTTCAGCAGGGACTGGGATGCAGGGCACAGGGATGCTTGAGGGGAGAGGTGCTCCTCAGCCAGGGGAGAGCTGCACAGCTAAAAGCTTGAGGCAGTGGGGTCTGAGGTTTTTTCCCCTCACTGGTGTTAATAAAATTGTCGAGCATTCAGTTCAGTTAGAAGCAGACAAAGAGGCAAGCTGTGGAGTATTTTTAACAGACAAACCTGGACCTATTTCTGTCATGAGGATAAATATTTACTAGTCAGCCTTAATTAAACTCAATCACCCACAGGCAGAAACCTTAAAATAAGGATAAATCAAAGAAGCCTGTTTCAGTCTACCAATACTATAACCCACCTTTTCAGTAAAAATGGGCTTCTGCCAGAGTTCACAAAATACAGTGGTAGAACTGGCTGATATGGAGCCAGGAAACCTGAGGACAGCTAAGGTCATGGAGGAAGTGGCATTGGTTTATGTTTCATGGATGATGTCCTCTGTGCCAGTGCAGGGGTGAGAAAACCACAAAGAAATAAAAACCCTTGTTGATAAAAAATATGAGCTAAAAAGATCTAAGTCTGGCTTTCAAAGAATAAAATGAAGACTGTCCAAAATGCTTCCTGTCCTCCATACTGATCCTCCTACATTGTGTGTAAGAGTAGTATACATGCTGGACAAAAATCCCACTCTGGTGTGCATTGCAATAAGTATTAGATCAGCAGGGGCCGTCCTGTGGCTGATGGGTGTTTAGGGATCCATGGATTACTTCTGTGAAATGTGGAAAATACGTCAGAAAATCTAGCCTGTTACTAGTCAGTTAAATTTCCTATTCAGAGGGTAACACCTTTGCTGGAAAATGCTCATGGGGACAAGTATCAAAGCCTCTGTTTCCATTATGAATGAACAGTATTTTTCCAAAATGCAGATTTATTTTTTTTTTCATGAATTTATCCTTAGTTCCCTCACAACCATGTATGGAGACACTTCTTCCTATCAAAAGACCAAAAGGAATAAAAGCAACTCAAAAAATAAAGATAAATATTAACGTTTTCACTTCAGTCATGAGAAACTGAGGGATGGAAAAATATCATGGGAAAAGGAAATGGCCAGCCTTGTCCAAATTTATGTATTTGACACTGGGAACATAGAAATCAAGGCCCTCAGAATTGCAGCTTGTTATTAAATTCTGGCAAAAATCAGATGCCTCTAAAACAAAGTGCACCTAAAATAAAGCATCCCAAAAGATGCCAGGTGCCCAAACCTGGTCAGAACTCCATAAATCTGAATGTTGAGACCAAAATCACTGTTTCTACTTCTTTTGTCTCAGGTTCTTGTATTCAGGAATCCTTCAATTCAGAGCAACCTACCCAGCACCCTTCTCTCCAGAACGAACCATTTGCATTGATGCAAAAAGTCATCACTTGGAGGCACTGAACCCTTATATAAGCTGATTTTGTATACATTAGATCCCATCAGTTATGTCTCTCCTGCTAAACCAGATTCATGTCCTGTTATAAGCCTAGTGAAACACAACACGAAGCATTTCACAAACTGTAATAGAAAATCACCTCTCCACCGCATGGAAAGTGCCTGCTGCTAGGATGAAATGTGACATGTGTTAACCTACACACAGTACCAAAAACGATGCCACTAATTAAGATGCCAAAGCCACCAGGTAAATTTAGGCACCCATGCAGAAAACTGGCCAGTGTGCTTGCTAATGCAACATTGTGTCCAGCACTGCAGCAGCCCTCATCCTGACTACTTGTGATCTTCAAGCTGAAAACAAAAAGCTACCTGTTCAGGTATCCCACTTCCTTCCTTTCTGCTTCTCATGTCACAAGGTTACTTGGCTGTAGCCTCAGCATCAATATCCCCCCCCAAGCTGCACACAGAGGGGTTGACAGAACCTCCACAGCACTGGGACTCACACCAGTTCAGCAAAATCAGTCTTTGGAGCTCACTCTGGTACATATGCTATCTCCTCTTTGCAAAGGTGATGAATGCACAGGTTAGCCCATACAGACCTGCTTTCTCAGGGAATTTTAGTCTGAACCACAGTGATTACATGTCCTTAAGATTTTTCTCCTTTCCCTTTGAGACCTCTATTAAAAATAACTTTTGACATGGAATGGGCCTGGGCAGTCATTCTGCATTGTACAGCAATTGAAAACCCAAAATCATTACCCCACTGAGTTCAGAAATAAATGAGTGGACACCAAAGCTCTGTATGCCCTTCTCCAAGATGACGTTTTGAAGGAAGAGCTAGCACAGCATCTTCTTGATCAAAGGATCCTGGGCTGCTGGAATGCAGCACTGGTGGGGAATGGGGAAGTCAGCCACATCCACACCTTCTCTTAGATGAAGGCCAAGTTCGGGTGAAAATTACAGCACAATCCAGTATCATTCCCCATAATGTGGAGTTAAATTATAAATGGCACATAATGAGAGCATAGGCCTCTTCCTTTCAAGGTCCTTAGCTTAACCTGTATTTCCTAATCAGAGGAATCACAGTACTGTGAGGTGCTACCATGCGATCGTTGCTCTGCCTCTGTCAGTGTCCTCCTTTGTGACTCCAGGAAAGTCACTTCTTTTCTCACTTGTAAAATGAGAACAAGCACTCCTTTGCCTCTGAAGTACATCATGAGCATGAATACATTAATATTTCAAGATGCTTCAATATTATGGGGAGGAGAACGCTTGAAATGCATAAATAAATAGAAGTAAGGTTTTTAAGGAGAGGTTATACGCTTTACTAGCTCAACTAATTTTGCTATATGAGCTTCTGAGCATAAGGGATTTGTGCCCAGAATGTACTCAGTTTCAAATCTGGGTTTTCTGTTTAAGCCTGTAAAAGGGTTTGCATTGCCTCAAATTGCCTTTTCCTGGGAACTCATACCAATCAGCTGGGCTCATATTTCCTCTCCCTAGAGACTTTGCCACTCTCATATCCTTGGGCCATCACAGTTTGCAACAACATAAATAGCTAATTAACTTTTTACTTAAAAGTAAGAAAGCAATCAAGCCAGCATCCTCATCAGCTTCTGGAAACATTTCAGCTTTCCACCACAGCTCTGGCTTCAGACAACCCAGGCTGCAACCTAAAATATGTGCTGAAACAATATATTCCACCATATTTGTAGCTACAGTCATAAGGAAGGCAGCACACAGAGACACAATTTGCCCTATAGTCACCTGCCTCACTACACAAGATCATACCTCCTGGTGAAACAAACACAGGAAACGGCAACACATGGAACTTAGTAGGTCAAACCTTTAAGAAGGTTCTTGAACGTTCAGTCCTCATCAGGACTGAGGAGAGCCTGCCTGAGAAAAGCTCCTGTAAAAACAGACTGCAGTCTCACAGTAAGGATAGCTTTCAAGAAATACAAAGGTGCTCTTGGTCTCTTTAAAAGAGCAAGAACCCATGTGAGTCTACCAAGGACATCAGAAAAGTACAGTATGTTTGGAGATATATGCTGCAGGAACTGGAATCACATAAGCCACCAGAGAGACCTCCCTGCAGAGCCAGGGCCCCACCGTGGAGAATGGGACAGAGAAGATGCCCCAGAGAAAGCATCCCAAAGCACTACCACTCCTGCCTGCCCTCCTCCAGCCATGCTGCCAAGCACTGTCTCTCCAAGACAGACTGGAAATCTTGCTTTACTACATATACAAAGTAAGATAACGCCTTTTTTGGCTGCAAAGCAAATCTCACAGGCTTTGCACGTGGGCTGTTTTCACACCCCGCAGTGAAGCAGAGAACTCTGGCAGGTTTCCAATTCACCAGGCAGCTCTGCAACCTGGCCTCACACATCCCCCATGCTTTTTTGTGTTCTCTCCCTTTCCAGGATTTTTCCTTAGGGGCTCTCTTAGCAGGGCAGTCTTCTTCAATACTGGCCCCATTTTCCTTCTCTTCCCCCCCTTCCCAGATCTGCCCCCAGCAGTGTCTGTGCAAGGTTCTCTGGACCCCAAGGATCAGCAGTGTTGGACTAGCCAATAGTGCAGAGGCAGGCAGGGAGCAGCCTGTTAGAGGGGTGAAGCTGTCAAGAGGGGACAAGCTTGGCTTCCATGGACCTTCTCTCTCTGCTGGCAGGAGAGTATCCAGCAGCACAACAGAGAGGCAGGGACAAGTGGCACATAACCCGAATGAAGGCTGGGGTTGGCTCAGCTTCTTAGCCCATTCAGGAGCCCTGTTGCATCCCCAGCTCTCACAAACCAAAAAGTCAGCAGATCTGTCAAGAATGATAAAACCTATAAATGGACTCTTAGACCTCTGCTTGCTATTAATTGTGAAGCTCACTGGCAGAGCTTACAGGCTTGCGGTGAACAGGAAGGCCACAGCCATTTCTAGCAATCTGGTCTCTTCCAGGACCCCCGACATCCTAATGTCTCACACACTTTCATGCATGTACCCTTGCAGTATACCAATGGGACAGGAACCAAAGGAAGAATTAAGGCAGGAGATGTAACTCTCACCCACAGTGACTAACAGGAACCACGATGCTCCTGGCCACCGGTTCCCATGTGGAGAAAAGACCCTCCCATAGACAAGGGTTGCTGTAGACGGCAGCTAGGAATGGAAATGGATACCTGAACACTGCCAGGGTCTGACACCTTCAACCAGATTGGTCAAAGAGATTTCGATGTCTGGAACTCCAACCCCATATACAATAGAATCAGAGAATCACAGAACAGTTTGGGTTGGAAGGGACCTTCAAAGGTCATCTAGTCCATTCCCTGTGCAATGAGCAGGGACATTTACAACTAGATCAGGCTGCCCAGAACCACATCCAGCCTGGCCTTGAAAAGAAGGCCCCATAAAAAGAAGCGTGTGTAGCTCCCCATGGCTGCACCAGCTCATCAGGAATGAACCTGTCTGAGCAGGACCATGTTGGCTCCTGGAGAGAAATCTGGTGTAGCCAGGACCACCAGAGTCAGGATTGATCTTATTGAACAGTCATGTCTTTAAACCCATCAGCCTGCTTCTTGTCTGGAGCACTCTAAGCTGGGCCCAGGGCTTAGAGAATGTGCTACAGTTTAGAACCACTTGCAAATGCATCACTATTACTTTACGGCACTTCAAAGCCTAGTAACATGTGGGCAAGGAGGAGTCAAGCCTTGCCTTGTATTTGGCTTTATTTTCAAGACCTTGTCAGATAAGACTACCCGAAAGACAAAGAGAAGTTGTGGGGGGAGCTTGTCTCATGAATAGGCACACAATATGGTGTGCCGGCTGCAGAGGGAAATCTGTAGTAAATTACATCCTTCCTTGCAGGCTGTTGTTGCATTTGAGTCAGGCAACAGAAATGGAAAGAGAGAGAATAAAATGATCGCGCTTACCCCTCTTCCCCCCCATACTCTGGATTTTAGAGAACGAGCTAGAGACAAAGCTTCTGTTAAAGCACACTCAATGAGCAACACTGGCTTGCACCTTGTGTATAAGTGATTCTCTTATCTGAGTCCTGATCATGTCTGGAGAACAGCATGCCAGAAGTACCAAAGGTGACAGAGTTGTAACATATGTCTTGTATAAAAGCTTATTTTCTGCATAAGGTAGCTAAGAGACAATGCCTAAACTAAGCCTTGTCTTGATACCCAAAATTAAGACATTTATAGGCAGAAGAGGCCTGTTAGCTATTGTTTTGTGAAAAGGAAGGAAAAATTACCTCTGTTAATGGAAGAGGAGAAAATATCAAAGACTAAAGCAGCAACTGCACAAAACCTACAGGCTGAGTGAGAAACAGGATTCAGTCTATGCAAATATGTGTCTCTCACCATGTTCTCTTATCTTGGCCAGCTCAATTTTGCTTCCTTGAGGCTAGGAAGCAAGGGATTTGCTTTATTTTGTCCTTTTGGGGGTTGTTTTCCAATCTAACTGCTCAGGTTAAAAGGGGCACCATATATCTAAACTGCCAAAACGAAAATCATTATCTTGACGCCCTAAAGACGACACTCCTGAGGGCTCATACCAGCTCATACCAGTTACTGCTAGCATGCCATGCTCACTTCCCACCCCACATTAGAGACCTATTCCCTGCTTTAACATCAGTTTCTGAAGAGGGTGAGCATAAATTCATGAAAGACACTCTGTCTATTAAGCTCCGTAGGAAGAAAAACATCTCACGTAAATGTAGTGAAGTTGCATTCATTCCTACCTACACCTAAGGAGCTTGCCATGCTCCCTAGAGTTACTTCTGTTTGTCGCAACGTGGCTCTGCAGTGTCTTTTCTCCTAAGTCCCAACAAAACAGGCTGCAAGGCTGAGTTTATTGCTCTGAGTGTATCTTCTCATTTGGCTCTAATCCCCTCCAATATACAGGCAATATTTCAAATGCTCTTGCAGAGATGGGGCTCTTCTGAAGACCTGACATTTTTATAGTCCTGGCAAGCCATCCATTTCTATTTAATTTAGTTCTTGACACAAATAAATATATGCACTGAGATTTACATATGGGTAGACTGGCCAATATTTTCAGGCTCGCATGCTGCAGGCTGCATTTGTATTGCAATCACTGCTATAACTATGGGTGGTGTCAAGCTACTCATGTTGGCTATCACCAGCTAGACTGGGGGCTGATAGCAACATAGCTACAGCAGTACAGACCTCCTCACAGGCTAAAAGCAAAAGCAAATCTGAGGAAGAAGTAATTGTATTGCTCTCCAAGATACTGCAACTGCTTTAAAATTTTCAGGTCTCCTACAAACTGCTGTCACAGCTCAGATGTGTCCAGAAGTAAAGGCCCAAAATAAAGGTTTTTCTCCTTTCTGCACCCCAACCACCCCCCAAAAATGCTGAAAAATCACAGCTCCCACTTCACATTTATAGTCTTCTTACCTCTGCCTGAGAGTATTGACTGTAGCTCCTCCAGACTGCTCTGTATTTTTTTGTATACAAAACCCCTGCCAGCCCCAGATGGAGGATCTTCTTGCTGACAGGACCTAAACAGTGCCTACGTCACCATGGCTGCCTCTGTTATCACTGCAGAAGGGGAAGGGAGGGCTGGAGCCTGCTGCACTTGATCTCTCCCTAATTAGCACCCGTTAGGGCAGCACCTGACTGCCTCCACCTGGACTATGGGGTGAAAAACAGCCTCCAGGGAGGTGATGGAAGGGTCTACTCAACCTCTCCTCACCCCACAGGGTTGTGCTTGAACTCTTAGTGGGTTGTCTCTGGGTTGGTATTTTCATTTCCTGTCTGGATATAAAACGGTTTCTTCACAGAGCTCTCTTGTGGTCCCAAGTGCAGAGCCCCATTGCTACAAGCTGGAGTTGGCCTTCCCTGCTAGCAGCACTGCACAGAGAGGGACAGAATCAAAAGGAGGCTTGTGGCTATATGGAAGATGGGTACATGAGTGATTTCCTAGGGAAAGTGCTAGACTGGCTTTGAGGAAAATCGAAGAGCTAGAGCTCAAAGCTGCGGAAGCAGAGGTCTAATCAACACGCTGCCTTCTTCTCCTGTCCTGTGCCCCCATCAGCTGAATCTAGGACTCCAGATGTAATCCCAAAATCCTGTCAGTGTGATTCAGAGCTGCCCTTCTCTCACAGCTCCTGGGGAGCACCCTCCAGGCAGCTGCCTGGCATGGGATGCTGGGCACTGGCATGCCTGCATATCAGCAACCACTTCTTTGCTTTGTGACCTTTACTGAGCACAACAGTTTAGTGGAGGATGACCAGTTGATGAATACATATTTCTTACACACTGAAAGTTTTACCCTGGTGTGGGTAAATGTACTGACTAAGACTGAAACTGAACCTTGGAAGGAACAACCGCAGGTCCTTGTACATGCTCAGGGTTGCCTGGCTGGAATGCAGCTTGGCAGAAGACAACCTGGGAGTCCTGGTAGTCACGAAGTTGACCATGAGCCAGCAATGTGACCTTGTGACAAAGGAGTCCAATAGTATCCTGGGCTGGATTAGGAGGTGTAGTGCCAGCAGGTTGAAGGAGGCGATCCTTCCCTTCTACTCAGTACTCTTCAGGCCACACCTGGAGTACTGTGTCCAGTTCTGGGCTTCCCAGTACAAGCAAGATATGGACACAGAATCATAGAATAGCTCAAGTTGTAAGGGACCCATAATGATCATCAAGTCTAACTCCTTGCTCCTTGCTAGACATACGGGAGAGAATTCAACAAAGGCCCACAAGGATGCTTATGGGACTGGAGCATCTCTCCTGTGTGGAAAGGCTGAGAGAGCTGCAGCTGTTCAGCCTGGAGAAGAGAAGGCTCGGGGAGATCTTGTCAATATATACAAGTACCTGAAAGGATGGTGCAAAGAGGATGAAGCTGGGCTCTTTTCAGCAATGCCCAGTGAGTATCAGAGGCAATGGGCACAAACTGAAACACAGGAGGTTCCCTCTGAACATCAGGAAACACTTTTTTACTGTGAGCATGACCAAGCACTGGCACAGGATGTCCAAAGACGTTGTAGAGTCTCCATCCCTGGAGACAGTCAAAAGCTGTCTGGACAAATTTGTGGGTAACTGGCTCAATGTGGCCCTACTTGAGCAGGGGGACTGGGCCAGAGGACCTCCAGAGGTGCCTTCCAGCCTCAACCACTCTGTGAGTCTATGAAAACTGTGAATAAGCAGGATGCTAAAATGTCAAACATTCTAGTAATGAGCAGTGTGAGATTCCTCCTTTCAATGGAATAACCATTCTTCAAATAGCACAACAAACCAGAAATGGCCCAACAGTGGTGGCATATGCTGGGAATACTGTGAGAAAACTATTACAAACAAAGTACATGCAAGCTGAAGCTGCGACTTGTGCAATAGCCTGTAAGACTGAAGCTGATGACTGCAATAATGTCTCTGGCTGAGAGCTCGGGTGCACTGTCATGCATATGTTTAATCAACACATTGGTACCTACTTCCCTCAGTCCTGAAAATGCTTGTGTCCCACTGGAAATGTCCTCTCCCCTGCTCACCCGATTCACTGATACATGCACAGGTGAAAGACAATTGGTGATCCCTATTCTGAGATGGGTTAAACCACTGTTCGGACTTCCACAAGCAGATTAAGAGAAATTACTTCCTATCCCTCTGTTTTGAAATGAATATACACCCTGCTCGTTATGAAGGCTGAAAATTGTGGAGAGAAGAGTCAAACTTTGCACTCCTGGGATCTTGAACTAGAATGGCCCATGCAGAGTGGTAAAAGGATGCTAAATATTTCAGTGACTGAAAGAACACGAAGGCCAAGTCATTAAAAAACCATCTGGCAGACACTGGCTCTTAGACCATGGTCTGTGGGGTACCAGTGGCCTGCAGAGCATCCCTACGTGTTCACCAGACTGGCTGCTGTCACAATGGCAAAAAATCTGTCACTTTTTAAACAGTGACCTGCCCTGCTCTTTATATTCCCATCCAAGATTCACAGAGTTTCCCAAGACTATTTTTGACCAACTGAGCTAAAAGAGAGCCTGAGCCTGTCTGTGCCAGGCTCTCCTACAGCTCCTTTTGATGGCTGATTTGAAACATGTAAAGGAAGCCACAAAAAATGCCAGGCAGAGGACTACAAACCATACAAAGAGGACTGTAACTCATCTATCAAAGGGTCTGTAAAGAAAGTAAGCAAACAGTGTTAGTGTCACATTGCGTGGGGTACCCTAACCAGGTGGCTGTGTCCACTGCTCTAAGAATTCACCTCATACTCTTCTGATGATGTTCATTAGTATTTTCTTTCTGGATAATTAGCCTTGACATTGTGTTTACCTCAGGGAAGGAATGGGGTCAAGACCTAGGGGCTGGAAGAGGAGAGGAAGATGATGGCGAAGCTAGAAATGTCAAAAAGATGAGCTCAAGGCAATCCCCAGCTGCCATCCTGGTGGATGATTTTCGAAAGCAAAAGAAGCTCCCAAAAAAACCCTTCATTTTCAGCTCACTTTGAAGAGCTCCCTTACACGGTTATCTTGAAGACAGGCATCTCTGATAGAAAAACCTGACCTGAAATCTTGTAAGAACAAAGTCTCTTACGTTCCTTTAACTTCAGGGCCAGAAAATCCACATGAACTGCCTTCATCTATTCGGGGTCCGCAAGTGCCTTCTAGCCCTTCATTAAGCAACGTGACTAATGCCTGTCACGTGTGCTTTGTTATCACTCCCATCCTCCCCGCAGGCTCTGGATGCAGAAGGCTCTGGATGCAGCACAGAGTTTTATCTTGGTAGGGTTTAGGAGCTCTCTTTTCCGAGGTACTTGCTGCTGTGTGGTCCTGTCAGCTGCAGGAAGGTACTCTGCATTTGCAGAGGGATTGGGCAATGCCTGGGGGAAGTCACTCTACTGCCTGGCATGGGCTGGGGCTGGCAGAGCAAATGTCACAGCACGTTCACATTTACAGTTCAAGCCTAGGGAGAATTAACCACAGGCGTCACAACATGTTATTGATACTGAGCATGGGATTAGAGTAGGATATGCCTCTTGCTGGAAGAGAGGACACCTACGCCTAACAAACCAGACTATGTTCCAGGATGCTGTGCCAAAAAACTCACGTGGCTAAGTACAAATGGCAGTAGGATAATCGCACCTGGTGCATCAAAACAGGCCAGCTCAACGCTAATTAATTCTTGAATCTCCTTCTTGATACATAAAGTTTTAAATCAGGCATCTGAATAGAGTCAAGACTGTTAAGAAGGGGACCTACCATGTGGGTAGCACATAAAGGGTTTTGTTTCTTTTTTCTCTGTGTGGGCAAACATCATTGTGAAAATCCCAGCTACTTTGATGTGGTGACCAGAGGCACTAGGTGACCTTATCTTTCAACTAATTTTTGCAGTGGTTCCATCTCCCTCCCCCTCCGTGCTAGGGATGGCAGAGCAGTGCCGCTGGCACGCACAGTGAGTCAGCAGCCCTGCAACTCCCCTATCATGGGAATGCTCCTTTCCTGTGGCCTCACTGCTCACAGCTTTGCAACTAAGATGGGGCACTCCAGCTCTGACAAAAAAATGCCTTGCACAAAGGCAGGTCCTCTAACACAGCCAACATGCCAGTCAAAATGGCTCTGCCTAGGCCAGGATGTTTGTAGAGAGCTGGTCCCGACTGCAGGCTTCCCTCTCCAGCCACCAGAGAGATGACCCACCTTTCCTGCTACTCACAGGCCTTCAGGGCTCTCTAGGCGACAGTGGGATGGTCGTGCAGTATTTCTGAGAAGTTTAAATCAGTCAGTGATTTAAACGAATGGTGGGTTTAAGTTTCTCAGCCAATGCTCAATGTTATTAAAGAAAAGGGGAAAAAACCTCTCTCTGAACTTTTGTTGCTAGCATCTGAACTGAACCCCACTCCCGGGACTTCAAAGGAGTTGCTTTAGCTTTTTAACTTTCCACTGCTCTTTGCATTTCCACACCTGGACAGTGAAAAGGCTAAGCAGACTAATGCTGTTTTCACAGTGTGTGGATCATGTTCAGCATCATCCTGGCAACACCAGGCCTCTTGAAGTTCCAGCCTCAGCCTCTTTGAAGAAGTCTGAATTTGTTTAAAGCATTCCAATTCCTGCTATGCCTTTAATCAAATCCTTTGAGATCACCTTTAGGGTTTGCTGCATTTGTTCTTCAGACAGAAGCACATCCCATGTCTTTATGCTGCTCTGACTCCAGTCATAGTCAGTGGCTTTTTTCAGACTGAGCAGCACTACCCAGTAAGGACCAAACCCAAGGCTTATGTATCTGGCTTTGTATGGTTCCAGCTAGTCCTTCAGTATGAGGCCTCCACTGAATTTCCATCACAGCTCAGCCACTGTGCATCACTGGTCCTCTAATGACCATGTTTCTGAGACATGGGCTGAACTCTGTCCCATCACTGACCATGGTCCTGTGGCTTTTGCCTACTTCTCTTGACATCCTCTATGAGGTCTGGATGCCTCTAAAAGGAGTTAATTCCCTGATGAACTTCTATGGTTTCACCTCCTTCCCAGATTGGCAACCAGATAGTGTCCTTTACTGGCCACTCACCCTCTCACCTGCAGAAATGTCACCAGGAAAGCACACTCTCTTGTATCTTGAACAGGAAATGCTGAGAGTCTTGTAACACTGATTCACGGAAATACTCACTACAGAATTACACATGCTACTTCCAAGTAAGTTGTACTCATTCTTACTGACTTTGTTCACATAAGAAATTGTAGTGGTTTAATTAAAATGGGGTTGAAATCTGATAGGCTTAAACTAATGCAAACCATGGTAGAGACATTAAGTAGATCCCTAGCTCACATACATGTTTAAAGAAATTAGTTAAAAATGTGTTCCTTGGGTGTACAAACAAGCTCCAAGGCTAATCTAGTATTAACATCCAGCTTTTCAAAAAGCAGTAACCTGTTTAAGAGCCATTTGTGCTATATCTGGCTCTTGATCACCCTTTTAAATTTCAACAAAAATGTATTACAATCACTATTAGCAGAAATGGATATATAAAACAAAAATACTAAAATATTCCCATCAGTCTTTAAATATACTGATTATACTTTTGAAATTCATATTGGTCTCAGAATTTGATTCTACATATCCATCCCCTGATGTAAATTCACTCCTGAAATCAAATCTGTCAGTAGCGTAGCGTGGAGTTTAATTTGATCTTCTGACTCTCCGGTATTTACTACCATGCTAACACATTACACTCCGGACAACATATTAAGCTGTGATATAATATCAGGGTCACATAGACATGAGTAAGAAGCAATATGAGTGCCCATAAGTACCCTGATCCTTTTCTGCTGCCCTTGCTTTGAGTTATTCGTGTTCTGCAAGGGCAGAAAGATGATACAGATTTCTGCTTAGAAGCCTGAACCGGGGTGTGATAATCAGATGCCAAAGATTAGTTTTAGTCCAACAAAGAGGTGGCTACTGAGAAATCACCCAGAAAACTCCAACCTACAGGGCTGGGGAAGAAAAGAGATGCACCTGGTGTTCACGTACAAGCACCCCAGCAGGCTGCACACACGAACCTCTGGCAGCTCATAAAAAGCAGTCATCTACTCATACGCCTACTCATCCCTATGGTGCAGGCTTCCAGAAAAGAGGTGGTGCTTCTCTATAGTACAAATGATAGGTGTGGAGATACACACAGCCATGCATGCTAACAGAGTGTACCAACACTGATACCTGCATGCTTAAACATCATCCTCACCAGGAGACATGGGATCTCCTGCCTGCCCACACTATTTCTTCCAGGAGAGGATGTGCTGGTGTGCCAGCCTGCAGCACCTTCAGTGGCAGCATCACCCACGGATAGGTGAAGGATGGGGACCAGTCTGGGGTGGGGAACAAACATAAGGCAGAATTTCTTTCCTCCTTGTTCCTGCCCAGGAGGCCAGGGTGAAGACGATGTTCAGAGTGACAGCATTTGTCATCCCAAGTAACCATTACGTGTGATGAAGCCCTGCTTTCCTGGCGACGGCTGAATACCTGCCTGCCCATGGGAAGTGCAAATTAATTCCTTGGTTTGCTTTGCTTGTGTGCAGCTCTTGCTTTACCTATTAAAGGTAATTATATCTGTCTTATCTCAACCCACACGTTTTCTCACTTTTACTCTTCTGATTCTCTCCCCATCCCACAGAGGGGAGTGAGTGAGCAGCTGTGTGGTGCTTACTTGCCAGCTGGGGTTAATCCATGACAATCCCACAAGGGGAACAGCATTCAATTCCCACAAACTAGAGAGAATTGGAAGCCTTGTCTCCACTGTCTACATCAGGCAAGAGTTTGGACAAAGCCAAGTTATTAATAGCTCCAAGAAAAGGCTCTCAGAGGGCTCCTTCCACTAGCTTTCAATTGGGATACCTGCCCAGGAATAAACAGCACTCATTCATGCAGATTGTTACACCCTCCTATCATTTATTTAGGACTCCTCTTTGAACAACCTTTCTCCTCAGTCACCCAGAGAGAAGAGTGCAAACAGAGATAACCACGGTGGATTTTCCAAATGCAGAGATATACCTACTGGAAACTCAAAGAGACTGTAGATCTCATGTTTCGATTCCTTATTTCAGAACAAGGATGCTCAGATCTGGATTTAGAGTGGCTAGAAACATAGGATGGTTTGTTTTGGGGTTGCTCTGTTGGACCAGCATGTGACAGTATCTGGTCACTGCAGCATAAAGCAACCCAGACTTGTGTGGCACTGGACACAGCGACTGCTGGAGATCTGGGCCAGGCACTGAGGGACAGACCTGAGAGCACTCTCTGGAGCATTTGGCATCTGGGAGACTGAGAAAAAAACAAAGTCTCTTAACAACCTCCTTGCTAGCTTCTCCTTCTTGGACATTTTTGGCTCTCATGAATGTGAAATGAGCCTTTTCTATGAAGATGTAGATGACGCAGCTGGCAGAATTCTTCCTTGAGCATGGTCAGGGAAAACTAAGAAAGGGATAGAAAATCCATGTCCATAGGCTGTTTTGGTCGTCTTTGCATCACCCACTGCACAGGGTCCGGAGCGAGCTGCCCCACATCTCATGCTCCAAGCTGGCCAGCCAATGACACCTGCTGTGAATGAACAACCTAGAAGCAGCCTTGACAGAGCCTCCCAAAGCCAGCTCTCCTCCAGAGCCTCAGCTGGGACCTTCATCCTCTCCTTCATTGGAGAGCTGTTTTTCACCTAAGGCTCTTACCCCCGTCCCTCCCTGAACTACACTGCAGGTATGTGTGTTACGGCTGTGTGTACCCTGCCAACACAGCCTGGACTCCAACATGCTCTCCATTTCTCTGTCGCCACAGACCTCTCCTCATGCATATCACAGCTTTTCCATCATCAGGCCATGCTCAACCTGAGCAGCTGATGTTTACCACTGACATTACACACCAACAAGCGGCCCTCCAGGTCCAGGCACATGTAGGTGCCTGGGCATCAGGAAGCAGGATGCTAAATCACATACGGACACACATGCTTTCTGCTGCATCCTCCCACATGCCCTGCCAGATGACCACCCACAATGGCAAGACAGTCCTCACAATTTAGGCTTGATATCACTTATGTCTGGTTTCCAAAGGCGATGTCCAGTCTGGGAGCGACTGAGTCTAACAGGTCATTAAGGCATCCCAAGGTGCCTTCAGGAAAGCAGGGCACTTATAAGACATAACTCTGTGGGATATCAACTGTATCGCACATCATCTTGCTAGCTGCTGCTTGCTCACACCCAGGTAAACAAAGAAGCCAAGTGTGTGCAGCCATTTCATTTTATTAATTAAAGTGACTGGCAGTTATACAGCACCAAAGCACTTTGCAAATCTTAATTAAGCTTCGCAGCAGCCCTGTGAGGTGAAACGTGTTCCCATTTACAAACAGCAAAAAATGAGACACAGTGAAGTAAGCGACCTGCCAGTGTGCTCAGGAGCTCAGTGGAAAAAAAATGAGGAAAGCATCCAGGATCCTGCTGCCTTCCCACCCCTTTCCCTAGCCACTGCTCCCACGCAGCTCTAACCAGGACCAGACACCACAGGGACCTCTAGCTCAAGCAACCACACGCAGGTGGGAGTAACACCAGCACAAAGAGCTGAAATGTTCTCCCATGCCTCAGAGATGCCTCAGGGATCTATAAAAACTTTATTATTTTTCATATATTGGAACAGGTGGAGAATCTACAGCCAAGCCTTCAATACGCCTCCAGAGTTCATTTCACGCCACCCAGGGCCACTGACTTTTATTGCTCTAGTGCTGCAGAAGACTAATGCTGGGTGTCTGGGCACAGAGTTATTGCCACAGAGAAACATCCGCAGCAGCCAGGGGAGAGGCAGGGAGACCCTGTCCTCACCAGTTTGTCTGCCCTCTCCCAGGGGGAGCCCACACACATGCTCCCCATGGTCACACCAGTGCCAGGGCAGCACCAGACCCAGGGGCTGCCTGCAACAGCCCTGGCCCAGGCACCACAGACACCTGCAGCCATCGCCATCGAGGGGCAGATGGCAGAGGGGCTGGCTGAGGTGCAAAAGAGTATGGGGAAAGGGGGAAGCCCACCACTTGAAACAGTGGTGGGGAGGAGTTGGAGTGGGCAATAGGCAGCTTGACACTTCACGGCTGTGGCAGGGATCTGTTCCCATCTCTCTTAGGATGGGACCTTGTACTGGGAGAGCGGCACTCTGGAAGCAAATGCCTGCCTGAGGGAAAAGAGCCTGACAGCTATTTTGAACAAATAATTGAATTATTTTTAGATGCTCAACACATCCACTTGCAAGACAGCTAGCCTTGCAAAGACAAACAGATCTCACAGCCCCTTACTAATCCATTGAAACAGCTAATCTCCTTAACCCTTGTAGCTCATAAATAATGGCAGACGCATGGTTTCCTTTGAAAAGGCATTGTGCCTCACTGATCCTACCCCAGACGCTGTGCCCAAAGCAGAGACCTGCAGCAGGGCTGTTTGGTCTGTTTTTATTTTATTGAAGGGAAAGGCAGGTGCAGGTAGGATGTTAGTGGAAAGGGACCAGGACTAAGCAAGTGGGGGAGTGCTCCTACAGCAGAGACTTTCCTTCCTTCTTTCACTGTTTGTTACAGCTTGACATATGCACACACGTAATTCATCCCTGCCAAAGCAAAACAGGGTCATCAGCAGCTATCCCAAAAGCACTGAAGCTGGGTTGAGGGAGGTGAGGTTATTGTCCAAGTGTCTCTAAGAGCCCTAAGCTTAAAAGCCAAAAGCTTGGTTTGGTTGAGCAAGGAAAAGAAACCCCCTGCAGTCACCTTCTGTTTTTCTTTGACTTTTCATTACTTTCGCTACAACAATCAGAAGCATCTTATTTTGAAAGACAGCTCTGTCTCAATGCTCTGTGTATACTGTAGTTCTGCCCTCACCCTTCACAAGGGCGAGGGTAGGATCCTTCACAAGAGCAAGGGTAGGGTCCAGTTCCCAAAGGCTTTTGGTATAGAGTGCATACTTTAAATGGCATATCTGTAAGATCTTATTGCTTGGAGTAAACCTGAGATAAACAACATATGAAAAAGAAGGTCTCTAACTACATGCATATATATGCTCACACAAAGCTCAGGGGAGACAGGGACTGTATCTTGGGCTTTCTTTTCTCCAGGATGCAAAGAGAACATCCTGATATTTCAGTGCTGCTGAGAAAATATCCCAACAAATGAGTTTGGTTGCATTTCAACCAGCTTTATCAGCAAGTCTGCAGAATTCCTGGGATTGGGACAGAAAGGATCACACAACATATTCACAGTGGCAAACAGACATTGCTGCATCCAGAAGACATGTAGGAATTGCCCAACCTTAGATGCTGGTATGGCTATATCAGTTCTGCTGCTAAATGCTTTGCAAAAACCTCTCAACTGCTGCAAAACAGAGCGAGTTGTGCTTTTCAAAAGCCCTCGTTGCATAATACTTCCACATAATCACATACCTGGGTGAATTTCTAGCACAGTTCGGGTGTAGAAGCACTGGGGGGAGAGGGGGCGGGATATTTCTATGCCTTATGAAATTTGCATAATGGATCCACAAAAGGCTATGATTTATTTTAACAGCGTGCCTCGACCTGAGCATATCCCTGCCCTGCTGCTGGGAGAACCTGTGCTGATTTCAGCCAATCCAGCCTTGCAGCTGCACTGCAAAACTAGTAACGAACTCTGTCAGTGCAGACCAGTGAACAAGGGAAAGCCCTATCCCAGCATCTGGCCACAGCACCACAACCCTGCTTTATCAACAAATATCCACCAAAAAGTCTCAAAGTTGTCCGAATCAAAGCTCAGGACAAGGTGCACTGAAGTGAATGCCAAAAAGTTATCCCTGACTTCTGCAGAGACAGTACAAGAACCATAGTTGGCAGTGAGTCTGCAGCAGCAAATCTAATTTATAGATTACTTTCCCAAATTCAGCAACATTTTTAACATAATTACAGTAGTACAAGGCTCAGCGTTCATGTCTTGGAAGATCTTCAGGCATCCTAGTATCGTGTATGTCTATTGTTATCCCTGCTGCTGTGGTAAGTACTCTTTATGGAGGGCCTATTTGCCACCAAGTGGTTTTACATACTCTGGAAATCTTGACCTAAGAAAACCCTCCAAGATGCTGTACTGACAAATCAAACTGTTCCCTCTGCAACGATTACAAGCTTTTTTCCCCTAACCTGGAAGAGGGGGAAGCCACTGCTACAAGACCGTGGTGAGGTATTTTTTGAAAGCTTTTCCATCCTATTCAAAGAATCACCAAAATGGCAGAACAGTCGAACGAACTACAGAGTTTCCACCAGTTTGCAGAAGAGCGCAGCAAAACATCTGCTCTGCCCTTGCCATCTCAGTTTTGTAAGACCAAGATGCCTAAGAAGATTCCAGTTTGTTAGGAGTGTCACAGTAGCACCTTCCACCACCACCAAAGTCAAAATTAAATATTAATGCTAATTTAACATTAAAGTAAGTTATTCTATTCCATGCTCCTCTGTTTGTGAGAAAAGCAGGGTAATCTCTGAGGATTTCCAGTGAGCTTCCCTGCCAGGGCATCTGCTAGATGAGTACAGATACCTTCCAGCATTTGATCTTATTTGTAGTATTTGTGCATACCGCAGCATCTGGAACACAGTTGAGATACATGGTTTCTTCAAAGAAGTCCTTGCCTGGGACCTCTGAGGGGGAACACAGCGGGGATTATAGTTTTAATTTACAGAATTTGGAGCAAGGAAAAGTTATTTTTCCTGTTTGCCCTTTCCAGCAGCCTGCCCTGTCTGGCGGTGTCCCAGTGCAAGTCCTGCTCATCTATCTGACTACACGCCCTGGCTCCCAACTCCCCCTCCTGCTCTGCCCAAGCTGATGTGACAAGAGCAAAGCCTCCCTCCTTACCAACCTGCTCCCTGCACAAGGCTTTTTCCCCATGGCTCCAACCCACGAGGGTACTGCTGACACCTTCTGACCTTGCCCACAGGCAAAGGAAATTGAAATGTAGAAGCTGTGACTCATGGGGATACCAAAACGTGACGCTGCCTGCAGCTCACTGCTTCCCCAGCCTTGGTGCACAGCTGGATCACTGAGGAGCAACGAGCTAGACATTTCCCTGTCTCTTTATAACCAGGTGTCTCCCCTGTGAGACTGCAATGTTTCCCCACTGGAAACATTCTCTCCTACAGTGAGAGGGAATAGTGCTAGTGCACACCAGCCGCTCTAGGAGAGACTCTGGGGACGATGTGGCAAAAGGACAAACAGTCCTAGGCAAAAACAATGCTTTGTTGAAGCCATGCAAACATGCCTTTCAATATAACTGCTGAGCAGCACCCCGAAAAGCAAACCTCTCCTGCGTGCTGGGTACCTCAAAGACTATCTCACATCTCGCCTCCCCAGTCCTGTTAGCATGGAGAGGCCTCTTCCCAGGAGGACACCCTACCAGTGCCGACTGAAGGACCCCTGCCCCAGACCCCCGTATGCCCGTGCACCAAGCACAGGGACAGCCCCGCCCGCACCCGCAGCCGCAGCCGCCGGCTCAGGCGTGTGGCGCACAGTGACTGCTCTGAGCGATGAGGCGGTAGTCAGAAACGAAGCAATGGCCTTTGACTGGAGGCACTGGGGGTCAGCTGGTCAAGCTGTGCTAGTGTCCTGCTGCACACTGACCCTCTTCCCCGGCCTGGCAGCCCTGTGGTCCAAGTGCCTGGCTCCACGTAGGTGAGACTTGCAGGGGTGCCAGCCTGGGAGGGGAAGGAGATAGGCTTCCACAGGGGAGATGGGGACCTGCACAGCCACAAGCAGCAGCAGAACGTCCCCTCCCACTGGTCCAGGCACCAGTATCTGGTGGCCACTGCACGGGAAGCAGCTAAGGAGGAGATGAGCAGCTGCCAACAGACACCATGGGACACTGCAACAACCAGCGGCCTGAATGGCGGCAGGAGCAGCACACAAGCCCCTCACAGTGCCTGGCATGCTGGAGAGGAGCAGCTCCCCAGAGAGGCCTCCTCCTGCTCACACCCTTTCTCCCAAACTGCTGCATGAGCTCAGGAAGGGGCAAGGCCCAGGGTATCCCCACACGTCACAGTGGTATTAACCAAACCCTTCTCATGTTGTCGTGGCAATGCAAAGCCTCCTCCCCTGGTACACAGCCCTGTCAGTGAGATGCCTACTGTCTTCATATCCCAGGTCCCCCAACAAAAAACCCAACAGGTCAAGTCATCAGGGTTAAACAGCACTAGGCCACCAAAGGGTTAAAGCCAGAGAAGGTATTGCAAAGGAGATAGGTGATGAGACAGAGCTCAGCTTTAACAAACTGAAGGGTAAAAATGGAGGCTTTTGCTGAAAATCCCTATAGTATCAGCCCATCCAGAGGTCAGTGCCCACATATCAGCTAGTAAGGGGGCCAGGTGCCCTCCTTGCACTTGGCTGGCTACAAGGTCATGTCCCCTACAGCCCTGGGGAGCCCACAGCTTTGCCCCCTCCTTGATCTGCTCTGTCTCAGCAGGACCCAGGTAGCTCCTGCCTTTCCCTGCTCCCAGCTTTCCCTGCTCTGCAGCTTGGCTGGAGGCCCAGATCTCTCCTTCACACTGCCCAGCATGGGGCACAGGTGAAATTTCACTCATTGCAACAGCTGTTAAACAAGATCTAACAAAGGAGTTCCACTCACAGTTCTTTGACTCCCTCTTCAGAGCCAGCCTTAGTTTATTCCATGGAAATAAACCTGCAGGGATCATTTCATTTATACTGTTCAGCACTACCAACTCGAATAATGGGTTTCTTCATTTGCATCACCAAGGGATGTAAATTTGCCCCAAAGAGCCCATGATCCACCCACAAAACTGTCCCCTGAGCCAGACAGAAGAGTAGCAGAGGGAAGAAGATAATGGCTGGGACAATCTGGAATAACAGGGAAAAATCCCAGAGGAGAAAGAACCATGAGGAATAGGAGCAGGAACAATCTGCAATGCTACCTCACGGATTCTTCAGGTAAAGCTGAAGAACGCCATATTTCAAAATTCCTCCTGACTTGGGCACACCTCTAGCCACTGTGTTTTGTCCCTGGACCCCGGCTGCATTCTCAGTAAGATGTGAACAAAAGCGTGGAGAAGTGGCCTGTGGAGCTGGGATGCTGGAGTGTCACAGCTCATCACAGGGTGGAGAAAAAAAACACCCCAGAGCTCTGACAGCTCAGCTCTGCATGTCACATCAGTGTCCATTGAGTAAAGCAAGCACAGGAAATGTCTCTGTAGGAAAAACACACTACACAAAAAAAGCCACATCTGTGGGAGGAGGAGGGAGATCAAGGGGCCAGTGGAGCTATTTCAGAGAGGAATGAAAGGTTCGGCTTCAAGCTACCTAGAAGGCTAAAGTTAAAAAGATCGTGTCTAGCTGTACAGCTTTCTACCAAAGACTGAAATTCCTTTTCCATCACATTTTCCAGTGATTAGTGTTGATGGCCAAAGTATCACACATGATACATGATATTCATGTGTGGTTAACATGTTTCCAAGAGGTGGGGAAGCACTCAGGTTAGGGGTAACAGGCTCAGGTCAATGTGTACATCTGAACAGAGACACCAAGTTTTTGTGACCCAGCCTGACTTCCTGAAGGAGAAAATGGCACCCCACAGGCTCAGGTTCACATAGAGCTTGCTTTCAGCTAGGAGACACTGATAATGGTGAGTGTCTTCAGCATCCTTCTTCTGCTGAAGTCGAGCAAACAAAACAGTTGAAAGTGGATGAACACAAAACCCAGCAATGCATGGTCCTTGCAGGACCTGATGAGGGAATGAATGAAGAAAAGCTAGGGCTATTTCTCACCACTTGCAATTTGGGGACCAAACAGTTACAGCTCCATTGCAACATCTCTCCTCCTGCCTCCAGCTCCTCATCTGTGTGTGCCATCGCTACTGCCATACAACATTGTCTCCTTTGAGCTTCAGGCATTCACCATGTAAGAGGTCACCACGAGACCTGAGAAAAGATTAATGTTTTCTGAACTGTTTCCAGGGCCTGGGTATTTCAGAGGGTTGCCAGAAGATCTGGGGGAGTTTCATCTTGAATTTGCTGGTTCCAACATGGCTTCATTAGGAACAGCTGATGGCCAGCTTTGGGTCCATCTCACATATGATAAACAACTATGACATCCCAGAAAAAAAAAAGAGCAAGCTTCAAAGAGGCAATAGACATGCTGAGAGTAACAAACATATGCAGTTAAAAATAACTAACGCTAGAAATGCTGTGTAAAGCAAACATTACACCAATCTCCAAGAGTGACATTTTAGAAGATACATGTAGAAGCAGTCCTGTATATAGCCACAATGAAGTTTCGTGCACTTCCCTATGTCTCAGAGGGGCAGAAACAATTCTGAAATCTCTGCCTGATACTTTCTGTTGAGGTAATGTCTCCTAGAAGTGCCTCCTGAGATCTTCAAAAAGGAAAAGTGAAGGCATCCCAGGCAATCTCTCTCCCTCTTCATCTGTGGTTGTTGTCAACAGCTGTACCTGCTTTTCCAAGAGCAAAAGCCAGCTAGAATTCCTTGCTTCCCAAAATGTGCTAGACAAGCCCTGTCCTTACCCTACCTCCCATAACAGAATAGCAGATGTCTGCAACATCGAGTGGCTAACCCGTTTGATTCACCTCAAAACCCTGGCAGTGCCAAACTCCAGCTGGTTTGGGCATGGTGCCTGCAGAACACCCACCTGTGTTATAGATCTCTGAACAGTCTTTGTGTCCTCCTGGCCCCGGCTGGCATTCAGCTCTTATCTTAAAGCTTGAGGACTCCTTTCATCCTAATTTGTAAACTGGTGATGCTATTGTCACTCAGAGAAACATGTAATTAATGGAAATGCTCACAAATGGGAGTGAAAAGCCTTGTGCACTGGAGGAGAAGCTCTTATCAAACACAGGGTTGCAGACAAACAGCAGAGCTCACCCTCCTTTCCCACTGCAGCCCCATCTATCATGGCTTTGCTACTCTAACGCCGTTGTCCGACATATCCTACTCCCTCCTCCACATCCTTTTTTACTAGTCTCTTTCCTTGGGCTATCTCCAGTCCCCAGGCAGATCCACAGACATATCTAACCCTACAGAAGAGAGGAATATGGGAGAGGAAGTGCAACTTTCAGGCACAGCATTCAACGATGTAAAAGACTTATCCAGGAACAACTAAAGGAAGAAGGGATCTGGGAAAAATGTATTTCCTCTGTCCCTGGTGGACAGAATAAACAATATAAGGCTGGAGATAGAGCAAGTCACACTTGGCTTAAAAATTAGGAACCTAACCTAATGGGTTAGGACAGTGGAGTCTGAATATATATTGCCTAGCAATATTGTAGATGCCTCTGTTCCAGAGATTTTCAAGAACGGGCTGGAAAAACATCAGTAAGATGTAACATAGGTGCAAGTGGCTCTGCCTCAGGCTGAGATGATTTTGCATGGTGCATCTTTTAGATGGCTATGTTCTGCCCATGTTTCTCAGTTGAGCAAACAGTCATTGTGCTTAACTGGGACAGCAAAAAAGAGATACTCCTCTTTTCAGAGGGATCACCTCTTGTCTATCCTAACGCTCCACAAACTGTACTGCTTCTCCCAAAGGAATCACCAAGAGTCTCCTTGCCTGACTGCTCTCCCCTTAAGACAGGGCACTGCATTGACTGCAGTTGCTGGGAGGCAGGCTGGTAGCAGGGAAGTGAGAAATCTCTTCCAAGTTAAAACAAGTATTAATAGTGACTGTTGATGTTAAGCTACAACAAGCAGAGTAGTGGCATTCTCCTCTATAACCAGAGCCAACAGAAGATGAGCAACAAAGCTAACTTCAGAACTGTCTAGCTGGAAGAAGAAAATGCCCTTTGCTTACCCAGCTTGACCTCAAAAAGCCAGAGCACTACACTGCATGCACTGTGGTAAAAATGCTGTCAATCACCTGCCCTGCCAAGACATTTGACCCCACTGAGGTGAGACAAACTATGAATTAAGGATGTGAGAAATGGTTTCACAGAGCTGAGATCCATGTCCATTTTTGTAGCATCACCAGTTTTAGAACATCATTAAGAATCTGACATTTTTAACATTTCTCACCGATTTCTTTCCATTTTCTCTTGCCAACAAACTGCCACATCTTGGCCAGAAATGCAGTCAGTGTGCTGAAATCTAATTTGAAAAGATAGTCTTGCTTCTAGCTGAATTACTATAAGCAGCATCCAAATTCCATGATAGAGACAGAAACATCCCTTCTAGGTTTGGAGCCTGCATACAGGCTTTCAGCCTGTATACAGGTCCAGCACTCATCTATAGAGGAGAAGAAAGAAGAGGAACATAAGGAGGAGACATAGACCTCTGTGTGGGTGCCTTCTGCCTAAGAATGGGGGTGTCAGACTACAAGGATGGTTCATTATGTGGGCAGAGCCACATTCTGAAGGGTTCCTTCAAGTGGTAATTAAGAGACATTAAAGCCAGAAGGATGAGATATAAGCCACATCAATACCTTCCATGCCATGAGTTATAAAAGCTGGGATTTATACTTTAACTAATAGAGAGTCCTTTTACTAGAGTTAGTTTTTTGCCTCTACTGTTCATTTGAACAACCATGAGAAGAAGTGATTGTCATTGCTAGAGGGGCCACAACCACTTCAGTCACCACACTGAGCTGGGACTCATGCTCCTTTTAAAAGACAGCAGGGAAGACCTCACAGAAGCAGAGATGGAGATTCTCATCTAACCTGCTGGACCTACAGCAGTAGGGTGGGTGGGATGGAAGAGACATTAATTGAGAAACCCAAGGAAAGGGTCTCTTAGAGGCAGATCCCTCTATACTATTTGTCTGACCTGGACTGCAGGCTAGAGGTTTTATGATTTACCAGCATCTAAGGACAACAGTCTGGTCTTACCATGACAGCAAGATGCTGCTAGTTGTAGGAATCCCTGGAGTTCACCTGGTTGACACAGTTCTGATGTGCCATGGCAAAGCCAGAAGAGACAAGACATTGTCATTCTTCCCAGACTAGAGGAATCCAGGTGACACACACTCCCTATCATATTCTTACCAAGGAGTCTGAAAAAACGTCTCTGAAAGAAAATCAGAGGAGGTTTAGTTATGTATGCATGTGCTAAAGTTAAGCGTTACACTGCAGCCTGGCATTTAAATGTGACAAAGTGGGAAGATCTACACAGAGAACCCCGATAGATTTACTGCCTAATAGCTTTTTTTAAAAAAAGCTATTTATAAGTATTTCAAATGCGATTCTTAATATTTTGATGTGCATTAAATACTTATTTACTACAGGATCATACAGCATGCTCTCCTTGAATGCTGCTGGGAAGGACTGTTGACACCCATGCTCAGAGCTGGCATCCATGTGATCACCCGGAGCTTTGACTGCATTAATGCTTTCTGAAAAGATATCCAGGGGCTGTGCTCCAGCTATAGTGCAGGAGAAGAGGCACTAGAACTTGGCGTCCCCTCTCTCCCACCCCTCCAGCTGCCCAGGCTGGACCCACAGTGCTCTCAGAGCCACAGCCTGTGTCCTTCCAGGACACACGACTGCTGATGCTGCTGGCTTTGCTCCAGCTGTGACAGTCCCCTCTCCATGCTGCAGGAAGCACTGGTGCTGAAGGGCAGGAATCTCATGGAGGAAATTTGGGAAAGCCCCTCACCAGCATTGGAAGCGAGCTCCGCCAGGCAAGACAAATTTTGCCTGTGCCACTCCTTGACACAGCGCCATCTAATTATTTTTTAAATCCTCCAGTGACAGAGATTACACAGGTCCCACAGGCTATCCGCTCTGGAGTTTAAACAGCCCAACAGAAGTAGGGGAAGAACAGGGGTTTCACTGCTATCACCTCTAATTAGGCACCACTGCATGCTGTGACACTGGGGACTGCCAGGGCCAGCCCCACTAGGCTGTGGGGAAACGTGCCACGCACCAGCCCCACTGATTATATACACTGCTTTTGAGAGGCACAGAGAAGAATTTTTTAACAGGAAAAAATTAGTAAGCCCAAAGACAAAGTTGTTTGGGCTTTGGGGCTGTAGATTTTAGGAAAAACATACTGACTAAAATAACACAGCTGGCTGGTAACCCCCTGGAAGCCAGGTGTCCAAGCATCACATTGATGCCAGCCAAGACATTTCAGGGTAGGTTTTTCTTTAATCAGATTTAAATCATTCCCAGATTGCTGAAGATGTGCAAAGACACGCTGACCCTAGCCCTGGAGAAGCAGATGACCTGTCTCACTCAGCTGTACCAAGGCTGGAAGCCCAGCTCTGTCTTGAAGCTGAGATCTGTCTAACAGTGGGTCTGTGAAGCAGCCATGATTCCCCCAGGGACCAGGCTGGATCCCCACCAAGGACTCAATGCTCTGGTCACCAATGCCAGCTCACCTCCTGCTTCAGATTTACTGCTACTTCTGGCAGTCAATAAAAGCCTGCAATGCACTAGGCAGGAAACCTCCCCTCTCCATCCCTCCCACTCTTCCAGCTAGAGAGATCCAGGAAGATTTATTACAGCAATAAAAACAAAAGAGACAGAAAGATCCGGGGGAGTCTCCAAGGCAGGCAGTGCTTCAATAAAGCCCAAGCAGGCTCTTGGGGTGATGTTGATCTCTGGGAGAGACCACACCAAACAGCAGCATGTAATTCATCTGCTGGAAGCGGAAATGTCAGCCCACACTCATGCGATACCCCAGCAGGAGGGCAGGAGAGATAATACAAACAGGAGGGAGTATTAGGCTCTGGGCTTTTAAAGCTTTTGAGTGGAAGATCAACCAGATGGGAAGGGAGATGCTGAAGCAGAGGAGACAAGAAGCAGACACACAATAGGAATTCTACTCCCATAAATGCATCTCAGGCCCAGTCCACAGTGATAACCAAAACTTCACCCATTCCTGCCAGGGCACTTCACCCGTAACATAGCACTGCCCACTCTTCCAGGGCAGGGTGGCTTTAAGGGGCTGCACTGTCCCCACGTCACCATGTGCCTTGCACTGCTGCAGGCAGGGATAATACAAAAAATCTTCTGTGGAAATCTTTTACTTACCTCTGCTCCTACTTGGTAGGAGGGACAGTCAATAAAAACTGAACTCCAGTCCTGCCTTTCCAGCCCCCAGGGTCCATTACTGAGGCCCTCAGGTAGGTGGGACATGAGATCAGGTCTCCCTGGCTCAGGGTATGGCTCCTGGCCTCCCTTTACAAAGCCCCTGTAGGTACACATGCTCCCGATATCCACAGGCAGCCCAAAATTCCCTAGGAAACACATTGCCACACAGATTTCAATCACCCTCAGCACCCAAATTAGCTCTTCATGGCCAAGCTGGCACCCACCAACCTGCTTCCTGGGGAGATGCCATGTGTGGTGTAAAGCCACGGTGAGGGCTGTGCTTTTCCATTTAGGGAGAAGGGTGAGAAACCCTTTAAGTCTGAGAAAGAAAGAAGGAAAGAGAAAACATGTTCCTTCAGGAGGAAGGAGAGAGGGTTATGTAGCAGAGAGAAGCCCTGGTGACCCTGGAGGCTTTGATTCCATTCCTCGCCTCCCCAGAACTTCATGGTTTAACCTCACAAAACTGCCTCTTTGTCTTAGTTTCATCTGCAAACCAGGGACTTAGATCTGCAAGGGATGCTAGAAGGTGCCACTGAAGAGAGAAGTTACTGCTCTTATGCTGAAAGGCAGGCTGCCTCCCTGCCTGCAGTAGGGTCCCTGCCCTGCTGCCTCCCAACCCAGGGTGGCTGCACAGCAGGGCATCACACTGGGACTAGGATACTTCCACTGAATCCTTTTACTGCTTGGGATTTTCACACCCACAGAAACAGATGTTCCCTGAGGTTAGCCACCAGTCACCCTGAAATTACTTTTAATTAAGGCCTGGATTTCCACTCAGTAAGGCAACACACAAATCTCAGTTAAAAGCTATTCTGTACCCCAAATCTTGCCCCAAATACAGATGTGTATTCTACCTGCATTTTCCAACAACATAGAAACATATAAACAACTTGTACCTCCTGAATGACTCAGTTTATGTAATAAAGTGGGTCTAAGAGTCTACACTGGGGTTGTATTGACCAGTCCCCCGCCCCATCTCAAAGACCTCAAGATACAACTCCAGGACGGCTGCATTTCAACAGAACAGGAGGGAAGAGGTGGTACTTTGGAAGGCACAGAACTAAAATACAGTAACTGCTTCCAACACTGATTTACTTGATACTGTTGACTAGATAAGAGCAACCATCAAAAAATCACATACAGAATAAAGGAGGAAGTGATTTTTCAGTCCTCATTTTCAATAAGTAAATGTATCTGTGCTCAGAGCTTACTGCATTCTTAAATAATTGGCTAATTCTTTCCCCCATGCAAAGCTCTTCAGTTCACCTTTAAAAGAAAGAGATGGATGATGTAGAGTCCAGCATCCCAAAAGCAAATCTCGGCTCCCCACGCAAGAAGCAATAATTCAGCGCAGCTATGCTGCCATCAATCATGCTTCTCATCTTCCCAGTGCACCTTTCCTGTCACTCCCTGGCAGGAGGAAATGGATGGTAGATGCTCCCTGCTATATCAGTTTTGGGGGTGGGAGAGATAGGAAAAGGGTGACCTTGCAGACACTCTCAGCAAGTCACACATGTCTAGCTCAGAGGTGGCTGGTGGTCTCCTTTGTGACTGCCTTGTTTTGCTACTTGGATGATTTAAATGTCAGAGGGAAACATATTTAGCTCCCTGGGGTGCGGTTAGAGGAACTAATTTCAGGGGGTCTTGTTGTTGTTGCTGGGGGGGGGGCTTGTTTGAGTCCCATTCCCCCCCTCTCAGTTACCATATGAAACAGGCTGTTTTCAAGTAAAAAGATTGCTAATTTTTATTTATTTATTTATTTATTTATTTTTAACTACCACTTCTGCAAGCCCAGCCTAGGACCTGAGCGTCAAGCAAGGCCTTATCTGCTTTCCCCAGTAATAAAGACCTTGTAATTATACAGGAAAGCCTGGTGCTGATCAACAAGCCAGAAGGCACCCCAGTCTATTTTTCACAGCTATCCTGTTTGTGGAAGACTGAGAATAGTTTATCCATGCTGTCTGCATGAACAGAGAAGACTTTCACAGAAAGACCAGGCTTTGGACGTAATCCACGTTAAAGCTGAGAAGTTGGTGGAGAAAGGGAACAGAGAATTATTTAAGTCCTGTATCCGTGATGTCCCCTGTCCCCTGTGGCTCTGTATACAGCATAGGTAGGGAAGCACACCATGCCATGTAGCCAACATCATGTTGACAGCTCTTCCAGAGCCACCAAGTACACTTCCAGAGCCACCAAGTACACCTCCAGTGCTAAGAGCCCACCACCTTAGAGCAGAAGCCAGCCACTGAGCCTGGAGGGCACCATTGCCCACCACTCTTCCAGCACTTTTGCCTCATGGGGAAGGGGCAGATCTCAGGGGCTGTGCCCTCTCCAGCAGGCTGAAGCAGGACCCCTCTTCTGCCAGGGGAGAATTCACACCAAAACCTACAGGGCTTTTCACAAGGCTTCAAGTTCTAGACTACATTAGTGTCTGCTTACCCTGTCCAGCTGTCTGTTTTAAACCAAGCACAAATGCAGTCCTTCAGCAAACAAATGCTTCTATTGATCAAGCCTTTATCTGAAGAAAAGACTGTTCTTCTGCCTTTACCTCTTTGAACAAGCCCATTAACTTCACTCCAGTCAAAGGGACATCTTATGCCTGTGGACATATCCAAGCTAGGCAA
>NW_009930046.1:41267-42449 GCF_000696875.1 Nestor notabilis | reverse complement strand
TAGGGAAAGTACAGATCCTTACAGTAGCACATGAGCTTATACAAGTGATGAGAAGTAGCTCAGATTTCAAAAATTATCTATATTAATTACACACAGTGAGATTTTCAAAGTCTGTTTTCTATAACATAGGTAGGAACATTCAGATAGTTGTTCAAACACTTGTTTCTTTAAGTAATAGAGTATCGAGATTGCTAAGCTGGCAATACCCTGAAAGTAAAATTTAAAAAATCTTTCTTTCCATCTGAAAGAAAATGTTCTTCTATGCTTAACATATAAATAAATACATTAGACCCAGGGGTGTAATGCAGCAGGCGATTTCACTCAATTCAGCCCAATGCCAAGTGATAGTTTTCTGCATTACTTCTGAAAGATGCTAAGCTGTGAGCTAATGTATAGTTTGACAAATGTACTTGAAAAACCTATTTAGTCCCCAGAAGGAAGAGCTTCTCAGTCCCTTGAGGACCACAACACTGAAGATGCCTGCCTTACATGAGTTTTGGATTCTGCATTCCCCTGATCTGGGCTTGTGCTGCTGGATATATGTAAGGACTTGATCCTACATGGAGCTCCACTGAAGCCAGTCCCCCGCCGTGCTAGCATCCGATGCAGGACAGATGCCTTCACCTTTGTTCCCATCTAGCAGCTAGGCAGGCTGCAAAGGCAGCCATCTCTTCTGACTCAGTTCCAGTCTTCCTCAAAATCATTCTGACCCTTCGTACATCTACCTTGTTAGGGCAGAGATGCTCAGTCCCCTGCCTCTCTGGAACGGAGCAGTGCATGAAGTGAATGGGGATTACACCCAGGGCAAGATACTTCCCGTGATAATGCAGTACTATGAAAGGTAATGGCTGCTACATTATCCCCATTTTGCATGTAGAGAAACTCAGGCACATAGCAGTGATGCAGCTTCCTCACAGCTGCACAGCAAACCAGAGGCAGGTCCGAGAGAAAAAGACAGCTCCCTCAATCTTAAATGCTATAAAGCAATAGTTGGAAAAGGGAACCAGCCAGGCAGGTCAACAGGAGGCACAGGCATTTCAGCATCAGATTTAAACAGATCTTCCTGCTTGCAGCTGACCCAGCTGCCATGTGAGCACTCCCAGCTCAGTAAATCTAGCCAGTTGAACCACCACTGCACAGCCTTTATGCTAAACCAGGAAGCTTGGTCCTAGGCTGGACTAG
>NW_009930046.1:27478-41253 GCF_000696875.1 Nestor notabilis | reverse complement strand
CCTTTCACCACTGTTTTGCCACAATGACTGCTAGAAATCGAGGAGAGAGACTTCTTAATTATTCCCCTTAAAGCTGCATAGTCTAAGGGTGTTAAGTATGGCCAAAATAGGAGAAGATACTCACCATCGGGAAAAAACCCACCAAAAGTTATATCTAATCTAATCCTAGCCTACTCAGTTATGGCAAATGGACCCGTAATAAAGGCGTGATTTTTCTTTTTGCCAGAAAAAGTGTATTTTGCCCTAGCAGCTGCTGGGAGCACAGCACAGCAGACCCATGTCAGGCTGAAATCCAAGCTGTGCTTGTACTGGGTGCCCACCAGCTAGCACTGCCAAACTGCTGCATAGTTGCCAGAGCTTGGGGCAATCCTGGGTGCCCCAATATGAAGGTATAGTCCCAGATGGTAGTTCAAGTGGCATTTGCAAGTTTCTTGGAGGACTGTAGACCTATCACAGCCTGTCTGCTCCCCCCATCTTCTAGGTTTAGCAGGAGGAAAGACATGTGCTTCAGACATCGTGTAAGAAAACTGCAATCCAGCAACACTGGGAAAGGCTTGTCTGCCTAGGAATGCTCCAGGAAATTAAGCTGAATTAATTAGGAATGGGAGGTTGAGGCATGAGGAAGTCCTGTGTGGACACTCATGCTCTGAAATTCCGTTTAGCTTAATCTTCCTGTAAAAGCAATCAGGCTAGAGTAAGGTCCCGAGAATGAGCTCATCCACAGAAGAATTTAACAGACTTAACTATCCTCTGCAGACAAACCCTCCATCAATGAAACCATAACTCCAGCCTGGTTTTGAGAGACTTGAGTCTGACCTTGCTCAGTGCGCAACCACCAACCTAGACACCAGTGGCACCGTGCTCCAGTTCTGTTCCAAGTTCTGTTCCAAGTTTTCCACAGTTTCTCAGCGTATCTTCCTCTCCGAGAACCAGATATTGTAACAGCTACCAGAAGCTTCATGTCCACCATCAGAGCAGAGACAAGAGCCACCACAAACTCCCTGCATTGCAGCATGGCCATAGCCTGGACTCAAACACTCCAAACATACAGTTGCTATTGATGCAGCTACAGGGTGTTTAAATAGCTGTTAGCCACTGCCGTCGTGCTGTACCCCACCAGCTCTGGTCAGCACAGAACATTTCTAGATGCCATCCTATCACTATCATTTGGATGCTATTTTACTATTTTGTTGTGGCAAGATAAGCGCTTGTTTCTTGATTGCAATAGCAAATCAAGAGAAAGATGTCTGGACTCAGCCATTCGAAAAAAAGATCCCCACTAAAAAGCACGATTTGATTTTGCTACAGAAAGTCATGCTTGAGTCTGTAGCCTTAGCTCAGCAGCATTCAGGCACATGTACTACAACAACCAAATTAAGGGGCAATATCAAGAACACTATGATGGCAGAATTAGTTATGTCCCACGGCATGACAGAGATGCTCACCCTAATGTAATTCTTTCTCTTCATACACAGTCCAGACATCAACAACATAACCACATCTCGTTATTTAAATACCGCAAAGCCATATTATATTGATAAGTGAATCTCTTTATGTATTACAGACAGAACAACTCAGAGTCATTCACAAGAAAAGAGTTTAGTACGCTCTTACACAACATACTAGAAATTAAATATAACAGCACATAATGAGAAAACCACTGCAGGCATATTTAGGCCACCTAAGTTTTGCAGCTAAAATAGCTCCAAAGTTAACCGTTTCACCCTCCAAAGCGAGTGCTAATGGACAATGAATGGCATAATACACAGCCATTGATTTGGAAGAGAATATTTGCCTAAAAGGCTTAAAGCAGTAGCTTTCAGCCTGCCATTTTGATGGCAGACTGCGGACTGCTCCTGAGGGATTCACAAAAGGTTACTGTGAAAAGCAAGATTGCTATACACTATAAAACAAATGTTTCAGATGTTTCTAAAGGGGCTTATATATATCCCTAGAATATTTTCAAGGTGCCAAAAATTGAGAAGGGCTGACAATCTCTATAAGATGGACAAACTCCTTATTTCATTTTGCCTGGTTTGCACGAGTGCAACTCTCAATGAAAAGGGAGCATCTTCCAGTGTATACCAGTGGCTCACCAAGATTTAGAAGAGAATTAGGCACAGGTCAGTTCAGCTGCACATGGCAGAATCGGGATAATTAAGCTGGTGAGAGTAAAGCAGACTGCAAAAATGCAACAATTCACATATGAAGCTCTGCATGTAGAAGACACTGAAAGTACATTTGATTATCAGATAAACAGTTTGTAATTGTGTAATTAAATATCATTTTATAACTATAAACACTGGGGGCAGAATTAATGTTCTGCTTGGCATTATTGACTTCTAGGACTTAATCATGCAAATGGAGCATTCTCTTAACAAGATTTTTTAAAATAGCCCCTCCTGGGTTTAAATTGAGAATGCAAGAGAAGAAAGGTGGCTCTCCTTCTCAGGGAAGGATTTTGTACAAAAACACCCTCCCTTGGATGTGCCACATGCTTGCCCCAGGGGGCCATGCTCAGGAGGGACAGAGGTGCACCTCAACAGACCCCCTTAGAAAGCATCCTGCCCCAGCTCCCACTTCAGGCAGCCTGCGCAGGTGTGGGTTATTGGGGCACAGTGTAGTCACACTCACTCGATGGGCTATACTACAGAAAAACAGTCATCCTAACAGTGGAAAGGAAGGCTAAGGAGAAGCAAAGCAGGAACGGCTGCAACGCATGGTGTTCATGAACATCTGTATCAGAAACTTAGCTTTGTCCAATGTCTCTGTTTCATTCAGATGCCATGGCTGAACCTAGTTTGACGACCAGTAGTGCAGAACAAAGCCATGTTCCCTGCCTGATGCCAAAACTATCATCAAATGTCTGTCCTGCTTACACATACTGAACATTAAACACTATTTAGCTAAGCCCAGTGATGTCCCAATTTGCCACTAATGGTCCTGCGTCAGGGTACAGCACTCCATGCTCTGCACAGATAACTAGTGATGGCAGGAGGTAGCTTGGCCATGCCCAGCATCAAGTCTAATTGAAAGAGCAGAAGGCAACGCAATGATGTCTCCTCTGTATTCCAGCTCCCAGTCCCCAGAAACTTCGGGACCATCTGTGCCCTGGTCTGTATGCACCACAGTGTGCTGAACACAAGGGGCTGTGCGTGAGACTGCCCTTTCTAATCTCTTAAACTCACTTACTGGAGGTGACACCAACATTATGTATTATGTTCCTCAGCTTTTCTTATATTTGCATTATTTGCCAATCCTGGCTCCTTCCTCCAAGGACTTTTAAAGCACATGAAGTGAGGTGCACTTGGAGGCGAAAACACAAGTGAATTGAGAAATGAAGGAGGACTAGAGGAGAGGAGATAAAAGATGCATATAGGCATATACACAAAAATAGAGAAAAGAATATGAAACTCCATCTGGCTTCTTTCAAGAAACATGGAGGCTTGGTCCTATTCTCAACTGTACAAGCCCCTATTGTTTAGTGAAGTATCAGTATTCCAATAGTGAGCACAGTCTGCCCCACTGTACAATATCCAGTTGTTCTCCATCCTCCCAGGGCATATCTGATTAATTCAGTCAATGCTGCTAACCTTAGGCTGGAGCGTGGGTGGCTCTGTCACTGGATGGCACAGCTTACACAGGGACAGTGCCAAAATCACTAATTTCAAGACTGATCTCTTATAGTGGCAGTCTGATAGCAAAACATACTGCCATGCCAATACCCAGCACCCGGAGCATCCCTTCTTGGATTTGCAGGCTGCAATTAGCAGGTGAATTTGCCACCTTCCCTGGGGCTGATGAAAGCACCTCAGTCCCTATTGATTGCCAATCAATAGCCACTTCACATCTCTCCCTCTCAGTTTCTGCAGTAGCAAGTGTTAGTAATCAAATAAGAGTGTCAGGCTGATAAGATCCTGTTATCAGTGCACCAGCAAAATGGAATTCTAGATCTAATCTCCTATGTCACACATCCAACCCTGATCACTGGGATTTAACCCCTCCAATGACTGAAGTACGTAGCCACAGCTGCCTTGAGAGAAAGCTTCCAAATCTCTATGCAGGCCAAAAAAGCCAATGGAAGAGCTAAATTCCTGCTTCCACTGAAACCCCATGAAACAATTGCAGGAAAGGCCCCTTATGGTAAGGATTACTGCATCTTCTCATTGCTTCCTAATGCCCCTCCAAGTCACTGCAAGAAACAAAAATGCCATGCAACCAAAATGGGTCTGAACTGCTCCTTTATTCCATTTTTCAAAGAAATGCTACCAAAACCTGAGGTTCTCAAAGAATATTTCACACTCTTCTTCTGAGCCTGCAAAATGTCCACACCCTCTCAGCAAGGAAAAGAAAGTCCTTCCACTCCATAGGGGACTTAAATATTTCACTGCTTACTTGCACTCCAGTCCTGGCAGACCTCGGTCAAAATCTCGTGTAAATAGCCCAATTTCATGGCTATTTGCTGGCATGTCCTCATGGCACATGGTCATCTGGAAACACCCGGACTGCCCGAGAAGTTGTAAATAAATTGCCATGACTGCATGGCTTCTGCTCTTCCAACCAATAAAGTCCTAATGACATGGAAGCAACTTTGCCAATGAAACAGCAAAGAGATGTATAACACAACCCCCTTTCTCTGCTCTATGTGAGTCTTTATCGCATGTAAGAGGCTTGAGCTCAGGCCCTCAGATGACTACTCTATTTAAAATTGAATGTTAACAGAAAAAAGAAGAAGAAATCAGACATCAGGGTTGAAAAACAGCCAGGCTGGCTGTTGTGTTACTCCACATGAAATACATATCTGAGATCTCAAGAAGATGGTGCTTCTCCCTTCCTTATCATTAACACTTTTTTTTAAACTTATTTCTGGAACATTTCTCCTGCTTTTTCTCCATTTCTGCCAAATCTCTGACAAATCTGCTACAACGTTGATGTCTTGAAAAAAACCTGCTCTTGGATCACCACTGTTGGGGTCCCAGACAATTTCACATAGTGGCCTATGCCAGGGGTGCTTTCTTCTGCCCCACAACCTCAGTTTGCACCAGACTATTAAAATGTACAAATACTGCCCAAAGGTCAAAGCAACAGATCACCAGGAGAGCATGTTGCTGCATGTCCTCAGGCATTTCCAGCAACCAATAACATCTGTGTACAGCTGTGCAGATGGAAAAACAACACATGGTGAGTACATGCCACACATAGTCATCATGCAAAGGGACATCTTCTAACACCACCCAGGGGTTCAGCAAGGAGGACACTTGCCAAAGTGGGACATAAGCTGCTACCACAGGTCTGTGCTCTCCTCAGGAGCTCTGCTATGTGTTTAGTAACCAACACCTCAGCTGGTCAGCATCTAAGAGCACTCACCTGTTTCAGATGGGAAAAAGGCAGAAAATGGATATTGGGTGGGAAATTCTAGATCACCAGCTTTGCCTGGACATTTTCTGGAGCAGGAGAGAAGGTGGGCAGCCCTGGGACACCTTCCCTTGACATCCCAGTCAGGGCCAAAGCCAGTTAGATCTTTTACAGGGAATAAACCTCTGCCACTGCCTGCGAATTCCCAAGTCAGTAGCAGTGATTTATTGGGTTAATATTTGAGATGTGCTATGCTGCTGACCATATAATCCACAGGGCCCACTCTGGGCAGCAACAGCTATTGAGACAGGAGCACCATGGGGGCACGTAACTGTGTGTGTGAGCATAGCTTCTTGGGATCCGTTACAGAAGGGTGCTTAGAAATTTGTATTTGAACATCAGCATCACGCAGGTGTCCAGCACTGTTTTCTCCACTGTGGTGCTGATATTGATCCTCCTGATAGAGTTCACTGATTGCTGGTTAATTATATATTGCTGATAAATCAATGCCCTGCTTCAGTCCTGATTTGGTGTACACTGCACAAACTGAGCAGTTTTTCCCTGCAGCAAAGCTCCTTCCCTGCAGAGCTGCTCCAAGCCAGCTGGCTCCAGCCTGCACTAGGGCAGCAATGACCCCAGCCCAGGAACCAGACCTGCATTTCTCTTGTACAGCTTCCCAAGCCCCCTGTTGGTCTATTTCTGCTGCCAACAAGGCCCCACAGGCTAGCAACTCACACTCCAGTGTAACAACCCTCTCCTTAGACCATGAGCTCACTGGGGCAGGGCTGCACGTCACCCCATCATCCCTGGTGTGGATGAAGATACTGAACTGTCCAGGCACTATCCTGCCTCCTCAAGGTTGTGACTAGAAATCAGATACCCATTAAACCTCAAAGCACTGATCATTACCTTTTCAGCCTGACAGACTAGACAGGTTTTTAATTCACCTTGTAGCCACCTACTAAGGCCCCAGTCTGGCTATAGTGATGCTATGGGAGAATATGTTAAGAAACAAAAGCCAAGATAAATGACACCCACTGCTCTCTCCATGGCCAGCAACTCAAGCATCATCACAGAAAGCAATCAGGTTTGTCAGGCATGATCTGCTACAGTAAACTCATGCTGACTGTTCCCAGCCACCTTCCTGCACCTAGAAATAGCACAATCTAACATATATCCACTTCAAGTTGGGTGTCCTTCAGTGTAAAAAAAGCTTTTCCTTGTAGGTTCTCAGGCTGGTCAAAGCTAAAAGCAATTTAAAGTTGCTAAGGGACCCTAATGGTCTCTGGAAAGAAGCTTGGGTGAGTAAGGGCTTATTGCACCAGATGTGATAGGCACATACCCACGTCACATACCCTGACATCAGCTAACAAGCAGGTTGTGAGCAAGACCCTGCCACCTTTATGAATGAGTCTTCAGTCTCCACAATTCGCAGAGGAGATCACCAGGGCCTGGGAGTAGGTTCTTACTGGAGATAGCACGGGCAGCATGAGTGAAGAAGACAGTGGCACCATCTCCTACATACAGCATACGTGATGTGAGAGAGGGAAGGGAATGGTGTGCCCAGCTGTGGCAGACAGGTAAAAGCAGATCAATATTTCCACAGCTGCTAAGGGGCTAGCAAGAGGTTGATGCTTTAAATGCAGGGCTCCGGTGAGACACCACATCCCTGCAGGAGCCTTGCAGCAATAGCTGACATTCAGATACAAGCTAACTCCTCAAAGAGGGCTGCGGAAGCCCAGGGTGGTGTGAGCAGCAGTACGACATAAAGCCACCAACCTACCTCTGTTCCCAAAGAGGATCAATGTGCTGCGTCTGGGCACAGCAACAGAAGCATCTCAGAGGTGACCCTGGACAGGCCACCCCGGAGATGCTTTGTCCCCGGTCCTACTCAGCAGCCATGTTGGGAGGCAGGATGTGATTTCTGCAGCAGCTGTGCTCTTGCTGAAGGAAAGCACACATTTTGAGTCCCTGTATCCCAGCTGTGCCAACCACTCTGCTCTCCAGAGCCTGTGCTTTCAACTAAACACCACACAAACTTCCAGCACTGAAGGATGCTCAGTGCCCAGATGCTAACACCCCACTCACTGCATGCTCCCCAAGAACAGTGCAACCCTCCTCATAGGATGGGCACACTGCTGCCAACCATGCCAGCCTCAAACCAGGCCAGCACAGGCATCTCCTCACCCTGATCACCCCCACCCCACAGAATCTCACAGGACTACAGGCTGCCAAACACAGGAGAAATATAAATGCAAAATACCTTTAAATGCTATGAGATACTGCCCAAGGTAACCAAGTAATATTACCACAATGTTCCTCTGGCACTCTCCATGCTCTGTCTACAGGAGGTCAGATAACCTTGGACATTCTACTGTCCCACAACCTTATTACAGAAAAAGCATGTAACTATTTCTAAGGCCAAGTGAAGCACAAGCCAGCTGTTAAAAGGGAAGAGAAAACCAAGGAGTTACTCCACATTGATTTCCTTGTGCAAATGCAGGTGAGCAGTGAAAGATGCTCCAGAGCTCTGGTGAAAGCACAACCCTAATGCAGCCAGGGAAGAGCCTGCCATAACTGTTTGACTAAGTCTCATTCTAGACAAGGATATGGTGCTCAAGAGCCACCAGGATCTACATGATGGTTCAACATTTTCTTTCATGCCAAATCTCTCACTTTTCTGCAATGTTTGGAGATCCTCATTACAGATACCTTGGTGCCAAGAGAGAAGAAGATGTGCATTGGGAAGAACGCTGCTTCTCTCTTTGTTTCAAGCCATACCCAGTTAAAGGCAATGCTGCCTGAAAAAGATCAGATGGTTTCCCAGCATGACCTGAAGCATTCACTGGCAACGGATAGTGGGAGGAAGTAGGCTCCAAAGTGCTATGGGGTTCTGGGGGGTTGTTTTTCTTTTTTTGGGGTGGGTTGGCAGGCCAGACTACAGACAGTAGCAGGAAAAGAGCAGGAAGCAGAAAACAACTCCTCTTTCCTTAGCTTGACTCAGCAAGGCTGAAAGTTTCTTTCACTACCAATTAGTGGAGGAGGAACCAGGAGATAAATTTCAACCTTCCTCTAAGGCATCCCTACTGACTGAGAAGTCCTGGTTGAAGTACTGGCCTTGCAGCAAGAAACCAAGACCCAGCCTCACATTAGGGGAGAAGACCAAGGTCCCATGGCTCTCAGAAAGTAACTCATCCGTTTCTTTTTCTCATTCCAACCATATCTCTATCTGACATTCTCCAGATTACTTAGGATTTCACTGCTAAGAACCTTTGAGCCCTGGACATACCCCACTAAGGCTCTGCTGTCCAGTGATTCCTCATGTAATTGTCCCCAAGAAGACAATGCCATCTGAACACAGCTGTACTCCACACTTGGCAATTCACACCCCAAATCCTAGTCAAGGACATGCACTGAGATGTAGATCCATTGCCTTCAAGGTCAGCATAATATTCTGCCTCCCAGCAGGAGCAAACCTCACTTGTCTGCCTCCTCTGTCATCTCCCAAGGGTCTCTTCCCTGCTTCCATCTCGTATTCCAGATGTGTCCAGCTCATTCAGGGCTCTGGTATTTGAGGGCAAAAAGACACTTTGGGGCTGCCAGCCAGCAATGCAACAGCACTCTCAGCAACTACTTGTGACAGGTAGACGGATTTATTCATGTGCATGGACAAACCTTCTGGGAGAGCTGTCTGAAGGTGCTAAACTACAGCAGGGCTGGGGGCATAACAGTCTCAGCAGTGCATCATCAGACCTGTATGGGCTAGAGGTATCCTTCAATCATGAGGCAACTAATGCTGTTTCCTAGCAGATGACTTCTGTGATTTCTTTAGGTACTCAAAGTCACTCCAGACTCCCATCCCACCTTTCTTGTCTGGTTTTCTAGTTGATTTAAACTGATGCTATTGGTGAGTTAGTTGGAACGACAGTATCCTGTGGAAGTCCCATACATGACGGTCAAGTTTGGTGTTCTTCACTTCTAGCCTTAAACTGTTTCAGATGCTGTGATGCTGCAGTTCATGCCAGCGCAGCTTCATTTAAACTGGCACTCCAATTATTTCTCCCCTCAGACTATCCTAACTTGTATCAAAATTTTACAGAGTATCAGCAGATAACACTGCTTATTATGGAGCTAAATCCCATCAGCGCACTCTGTATCACAGATTATTACTACCCAACAAGGAGCAAAAAGACAAGTTTAAAGGGTTAAAGAAAACTTCCTATCCTTCAAAATTCCCAGGAAGTTTCAGAGAGGATGGCAAGAGTGGAGGCAAGCAGCCCCAGCTGGAGCGGTCTGAGGACTGGGAAGAGGGATGCAGGGGCAGCAATGCTCACATGCTGCTAACAGGTTTATTCCGCTGGCAGGAATTCCCTTCAGAAGCATTTGGGTAAGTGCTGTACACCGCCGAGCTCAATCTGTGCTAAGCAGATTAGTTCCTTACCGGTGAAAGGTTCTGGGCAGCAGCAGAGAGCTGCTCACCATGTGATACGAGGGGGCTGTCATTACGTTTCATAGATATGATATAATTCTATGCTCCCTGGAGGGTACTTCTAATTGAATCATAGGGTGTCTCACAAGTATTCTGGGCAGCAGTTTGAGGAAGCTCTCACCACCCAGAACAAGATAGAGATGCCCTTCAATTCTATTAGATGTACCCTCCAGGGAGCAGGACGTTACTCTACGCAGCAATTCACTTAAAACATAAATCATCCCCGCCCTCGCTCCCCCAAATTAGAAAGGAGATACCCTGAGCAGAAGTTTGTTGTTGTTGCATGCTCTGTAAGCTCACAGCTCCACTTAACTCCCTCATCTGCCACTTGGGACAGCCCTGCACCACAAGGGAGAAATCTCTCACCGAGGGCAGTTGCCATCCCATGAGCTCCATCCCCAGCACAAGGCCAGGAGATACACCACCACATGAGGTGTCATGTGCCAGGCTAGATGTATGAGGGAGTCTCAGCCTCCTTAGGAAAGGCCCTGAGAAGCAGTCTCCAAAGGCAGGGCATTAATGGTCCCAGGCCTGGCCAAACAGGGGCTCCCGTCATTACAGCAAGGTTACCCCCTCAGCCTGCCCATTCCGTTGTCCCGCCTTCAAACACTCTGGAGTGATGAACAGCTACCCGGGTCCCTCAGAGACAGCTGGAGCAATGCTGGGCAGTGCAGCTTGCTCCCCTGAGGTGCCCATGGTTCCCCCACTTGGGTATCCGAAGCTATGCTCCCAGGGGTCTATTTCAGTCCTTGGATTTTGCTCTCCAGTTTAGCCTGGACACATTCAGTTTTGCCTTGTGAACCAGATCTTCCCAGGGAACTGTAGCACCAGGCTTGCAAAATCCACTCCCCCGTTGTACCAGCACAGCCTGGCTGCAAGCAGCGTGCTGGGGACTGGTACCCCTAAACTCCTCTGCACCATGGCACCTCATCTCCTCAGGCTCCCGGCTGGCCAGAAGCATGGCACAGGAACACACATGGGACCTACTGCTCCCCGCAGAACTCAGAGAATTAAAAAGCCCCACCTGTCCACTTACTGATGCTCTCCCAGCACCAAAGGCAGCATCTCCTTTGCTCTTTATCCTCTCCTCTGGGGGATGTGCACCAGGAAACCACCCTGTGTTTCTCTCCTGCTCCACCACTGCTGCCTACAGCTTATTGTCAAGCCAGGGGAGATGTCACATCTGTTATGCCTTTTTTTTTGCTGCTCTGTACCATACAAAGGATGGGATAATCAGGCCTCAAAGCCTATATTTTTTTTAAGTCACCTCAAGGGAAAGCGAGCACCAGCTGCCCACCACCACATCTAATGACGTACTGAAGCTGCCATCAGCTCTGACTCCCACAGACCACATCTAGCACTGCTCCACTTGTCAGGCCATAAAAAGAGCAAGAAACACAGTCATGCTAGAAAGTTACTAATTATAAAAAATTAAGACCTTACGATAAGCACCACAGTCACTACTGAGATAAAGCACACACAGAGCTCCTCATGCTTCCACGGTGCTACCAGCTGTAGCCGGGCATCTGAAATGCTCCACCCTGCCACAGCTTTCAGGTATTGCTCTGCAGGATACAACTGATGAAACCCTAGGAGCCAGGCTGCTATGCAAGCAGTCATTGCTCATACTTAGTCTGTTCACTGTGCTTTTGCATTATTCACAGCTCTGCCCACCTCCAATGGTGTCAGTAACAGGACACATCTGGGAAAAACTGCCAATTCACACATTCTCTCTCCCTGGCTCTACTACAGAGAGAGAACACCATGCGCCATCAAAGCTAACCACAGTCTACCCCAAAATAAAACAGCATTGCTGATGTCTTAGAAAAGAGAGCGCATAGTGCTTATTTAGTCTGGCACAGTCATTATACTGGTCCTGGCACATCCTTCCTAAACAGCATCATGGTCCAGTTGTCTTTACTGAGGCAGGTAGAGATAGCAGTATTAAGCCAACACTCTCAAGCATATGAGGTAAAGGAGAGACCAACCCAGGATGCAAGACCTGTAAAGCAGAGATAAGCAAAGCAGAATTCCTACATCAAATATTGATGGCTTTATCACAACTTTTTTTCTCTAAAGGATAAAAGCAGAGAGCACAAGCACTCAGGTGGGGATGTTATATGAAGGTAAGACCCATTTGGCATGCTTATCTCATGGAAAGAAAACCCGAGGCACTAAAGTTAATTCCTACCCCGTTTCACTTTAACAACATACTTCTACATGGAGCACCAAAGAAGCACAGGAGTAGATATACCATCTACAACACACTCAGCACAACAGCCACAGGACAGGTAGGAGCAACCACTCCTGGAAATTCTGGGGAGATTTTCCACTGTCTAAGAGAAGGACCAGGAGATCAGAGCCATGGCTTTTGCTCACATGACATAGAGCATCAAGTCCTGGCCCCTTTTTAATAACTGGAAGGGCTCCACACCAGAATCTGGAAGGAGAGCAGCAGGACACAGTGGAGACTGTCAAGGATTTGATGTCCAGAGGAGGTTTTCCAGCTTTGGGGCTGCACCATGCTCCACGTGAGGCTGCTCAGGCTTCAAGGCAGCTCATCAGACATCTCTATTGGCCTCCTAAGGACAAGCCCTGCAAACCCTGGCAGAAAGAACTGGTCCTATCCAATGCTTAGGCTTCCACACCGCTGCCCTTCCAGAAAAACACACCAAGCAGCCAGGGCTTGCTCAACACCAGGACTGGCTTCAGATGAAATGCTCACAGCAGTACATGCTGGCACCCAGGCAGAGACTTGAGGCGGCTCATCTGTCAACGGCCCATCTGCTAAGACAGCTGTAAATATGCACGGGTCCACATTCCTCCCAGCTTTAAATCTGCTGTTTTCACTGAAGCTAAACAGAGGATAAACTTGGTCCCCAGCACTTCTATTAGCTCGCATAGCAAATTCTTTTATCACCTTTTATCGTGACATGAGGTAAATAAGAAACAAGCCACACTGCTAGAAACAGGTAAATCACCTCTTCTTTGAAAGAGCTGCTACCTTCCACCAGGACCAACTGCTTCTATTTAGCCACAACAAAAATGTGCTGGAGGACCTCTGGGCTGGGGAGATTTGACTCTGCTGTTCTCATCTCATTTAGAAGAGGTAAGTAAGTCCATATTTAACTCAGAAACTTTGCTGGCACTCTGATCTGCTAGAAGGCACAAACACATTACAGTAATGCTGTAAGCAATGTGCCCACTGTGCACTAAAAAAAAATCCAGCATGTACTTAGAGTGATACATGGTTTGCCAAGCTTTGCCATCAGCATCTCTTCTTATTACCTGAAGCCGCATCGTTCAAACTGTGCCTTCTCTTCCTCCTTATAGGGGGGAAGAAAATACGATCTGAGTATCTGCAAACTTGTCTGTAAAGGGCATGCTGTCTAAGCCTCTCACTGGCAAAGGTGTTCCACACAGTAATGCCTGAGTAAAGGAGGTAAAGCTCACCCAAGCCACAGCAGACTTGTTATACCTTGGATCAGTTCTTACCCGTTCTTTGTTTTTAAACCCAAAACTTGATTGTTTATTTTAAACTAGGAAAATTACTGCCCTCTCTGTTACCTCCTAAAACATCCCTTCCAAGGGCCTCCTACTTCAGGAACCCATGAGTTTCCTAGGGGCTTCTCTGCTAGACCAAAGCACACACCAGTTCTGAAGAGCCAATTCCCACCACATGCTTCTCTTTTAAGCTGAGGTCCCCGGCCATCCCTGTTCAATGCTGTCACAAACTCATACAAGTATTTCCTTTGATGGGCAAGAAGTCACAGCCTCTGAGACAGGATGTAATTTGTCTTTCTTCGTGGACAGATGGCAAGTACATCCCCCCTAGCACCTGCCAACAGGACTATCTGGGAAGGTGAAGGTCAGCTCAGGGCTCCTCTTCTCCCCAGGATGATGTAACAGTGTCACATTTCTGCAGACTGAT
>NW_009930046.1:0-27447 GCF_000696875.1 Nestor notabilis | reverse complement strand
AGGAATGCCCCCCTGATGCCTTACACTAATTCCCTGCAGGTCACACCACCTAGACCTCACAGGGGGACTACAGCAGAAACCCAGTGGGTGCACATGTATGAAGAACTTGAGTTAAACTAGAAACTGGCACCATTAAGAACCACCATTAAGAACACCAACATGAGAACTCCATTCACAGCAACAAACAAATAAATAAAAAGTTTTAGCCTTTCACCACTGGCAACATAGTGGGGGAATGTGGTATTTGTTGGTTGAGGGGTTTTTCCACTGGAGGACAGCTGCTACTGTTTTCCCTTAATCCAAACTGAAAGAGGAATTAAGAACTTCCAATTTACGTGAAGGTGTAGGAAGAGAAAGCTAGAAGGAGCTTACCCACTGATCAAAACAAACTGGAGAAGAGTTTGGGGATTCAATCTCACATTCTGTCTCAAGAAGGCTCTATCAGGAGGGAAGCATGTCCTGAGAGAAGGAAACCATCACGCTCACACAGCAAAGTCTCATTGCCTGGAGTCCCACTAATTAGTCTCAATTTTTCGAGGGGTGCTTTGCTCAGACTCCAAAGCCTTAAGAACAGTGCATGGTGTATGGGAGCTGTTGAACTAGGGTTCAGGCTAGACTGCCAAAATAACTGTGTTATTACCTTGGACATTAATTGGAGTCATCACAGCTTATATAAATAAACCAAGGTCTGCAGATGCAGCAGACCTCCACGTCATGTGACCAAAATTTTATTTTAGTAAAATGAGCACCCAAAACCACAGTTACTATTGACAGCTTGGGGAAATAGCGAGATATTGCAGCTAGTACCTATACCTGTGCCAACTTGGTTCACAATGGCCGGGAGAGGTCAGTGAATCTGCATCATTTCACTGCGGTCCCGAGTAACAGGAAATTACAAGCTTTTTGTTCACAAACCTTCTTATGGATAAAGCACAGAACAGCAGTTCAGGGATATCAGGTTTATTCCTGTCTTTGCCTCTGATCTTCTGGGTAATCTAGAGGGAAGAGAAGTCACTTTCTCTGTATTTTCCCCCCCATCTGCAAAATGGGAATAGAATCTCTCAATCTTCTTCACAAAGTGCTGTAAGATCTACTGACAAAACATCACACAAAAGAGCTAAGTATCATTAATAGCATTCCCCTCAGAATGCCACAACCATGACTGGGTAGGTAATCAAATTTAAAAATTGAGTTGATAGTTTCCTCAAGCGCTAAATGGCAAAAAGGAAGGACAATTAATTACACCAAACACCAGTGGCTTTCTTTCAGCCAGAAAACCACTATTTACCTTTCTCCACTACCAGCTTCATCAGATTTGCTGGTGGAAGCTAACAGCTGCCACCATGGCAGGACCACAAGCAAGGGGTTGGGGCCCAGATATCTCTGCATCCAAGCATGAGTGGGCAAGAGAGGAAGGAGGAAGGAATAATCACCTTCCCACCAAACAAAGGTGGCACCACACACAGGAGAGAGGCCAGCAGCATGTGGTAGCTGCCAGGGACAGTCATTAACCACCAGCCTTGTCGCACAGCACCAACCTGAACTTGACCTAGACAGGACCACCTCTGGCGCAAGCCCTGGCCATGACACGCGCACTCCATGAGCTCCTGTGCCAGAAAAGGCCTGAAGCCCCTAATGGGAAGAAATGCTTGTGGTTTTCCACTGCTCGGGATGATGGCAGCACTTTGGAGGACCAGCCCACCAAGGTAAACACACACTCAGACAGCCCAAGGTTCACAGTGACTCTTGGAGCAGCCACAGCCATGCACACAGCAGCCTGGGGGCTTCTCTGAGGGGGAAGCAGACAAGGAGGTGCAACAAGCAACTTGTACACAACGGCCTGCCCAAGACCTAAAGTAAAAAAAAAAAATATAATCATCTCACAGCCTGTTGAGGCAGACTTAATACGTTTGTCTCCAGCAGTCTCTGTATGAACGGGGGAGACAGCCCTTCTGTTACCGAGAGCTCTGCCTAACGCACATCAGTGACTGTAGGTTTCCACATGTTAACAAAGTTCAGCCATGCTGACTTTGCAAAGAGGATTTGCAGGACATTTAATACCAGTTTACCACCACAGCATCTCTCAACACCCGTTTCCTTCCCAAGCCATAGGCAATACTCTGAGAACTACAGACTCGGGACAGATGGCTACACCTCTAGGAGCCTTCGGGTGCTGCAAGTAATTGAGCAACCAGCAACAAAGGCAAATAACAAAGTAGATCTTTTGGTCTAAACCTTAACTCAGTATAGCTGCTGCAAGGGATGTTGCCACAGCAAAACTTGCCACTTAATTTTCTAACTGGCATGTCAGTTAGCTGCTGGTAACTTGTGTATCTTCCTAAACTTTCTAAAGCAAGGCTAAACGAATTTCCATATGAATTTAAACAGGTTTAAACAGAGAAAACGGTTTAAACAGAAAGTTTAAATTAAATGTAATGACTTGCCTTTATTACGCAAAGAGAAAAACCTTTAAAACCCAACTCATTTTTTGCTGCTGACTCTTCATGATTTCTTTATTGCTTGGATATGATAAAGCAGCTGGGTCATTCTTCTATGTTTTCATACATCCAAGAACCTAACATTTATTTCCATATAAAATCGTTTAATAGAAAAGTGTTTGGTCATCTTGGAAAAAAAGAATCTAACTTTAGGATTTGATTTTTTGAGTTTCCTTTTAGTCAACAAGAGAGATAAGATTCTGCTTCAGCTGCTTTAGGTCATATCTGACCCTCACGGGAGCCTAGGATTCTGCTTCAACTGCTTAGGTTGTATCTGACTCTCACTGGAGGAGGAGTTCAGAAATAACCAGTGTATTGAAAAAGAGGCAGCATAATCAATTATTTGAGATCTGATCAATTCTTTTCTCAACAGGTGGCAGCATTCAAGATTATATGGCTTGGACTTACAGCTATCCAACACCCATACACAGCCACACACACACACACTGCATGGGGACGTATTTCAGTAATAACAGCATTGTTTCAAGACTCCTCATCTCAGCCTGCTTTCTCTTGTGCTCCCACCCAAAAGTGAGTAAGGAAACTTTGACCATGTTAGTCTAGAAAGAATCACAGAGGCAAGAAGCAAGAGCCGGTGGCAGGATCCATTTCCCTCACATTCTGCAATGTTTGCATCAATTCAGCTTTTTTAGTCCTACATACCTTAGGGAAAGCCTCTTAAAAACAATCCCAAGACAGTTTATTTTATCTTGTTATATTTAAGCGAAGACCCTTTCTCCATTTAGTTTTCAGGAAAGTACTTATCCTTAGCCCTGGGGATTTGGTAGACAGCAGCACCTCTCCTACAGTTTAATCTCAAGGATGCTGTGTAATCCAGTGCCTCTCAGATTAATCTAGCTATTGCTACGCTTAAGGAGGCTGACCTACAAACTACTTACAGATTGCCTGCCGCTGCAGAACACAAGCTGAAGTTTTTGTGTGTCAGACAAGCTGAGGATATGAAGTTTTTACTCTCCTCCAGTTCACACTGATCAGTACTTCTCTGTAGCTGCAGTTCTGCAGATCCTTAGCATACATGTGTGGCCACAGCAAAGCTTAGCACTGTCCTATGTGTCTGCAAGATGCTGTTAATTCATTTCCTTTCTCCACGACTCAAAAATCTGTTCAAAGTGACTCCATGAGGAGAATGACAGGGTTAAAGCAGTGAAGTAGGCAGGACTCCATCCATTAACAGCTCCTACACCAGCACGAAAACTTGAGCCCAAGCTTCACCTTTCCTAAGAAAGGGCCTAATCAGTAGGCTAAAATGGGGACCATGTAACTTCTCATTTCTTCCCAGCCCCCTGTCCTTAGCTTTATCTACTGACCACCTTAGTCTTCCTGCTTTCCCCTATGCTCTACACCAGGCTTTGTGGACCCTTGGTTCCCCCTTCAGTGCAGAGAGGATGTCAGTACCTCGTGGTGGATCCCCCTCAGTGGCAAGGCATTTAAGAGGCAAGCCCCTAGCTATTTATTGACCCAGTGTCTTCATACAGCTTTATACCAAACAATACCATTACCAGTCACTCATAAGCTACCCTGCAGGTCAGCAAAAGCATCCCAAAACCCCTATCCACCCGTCTTCGGAAACTGGGCTGACGAAAACTAGGTAACATCTGTTAGAACAGGAGCATTATAGGTCTGAACTCCAAATTCACACCCAAATCACCTCAAATTTGCTTGCAGCCTAAATACTTGCTCAAAATCATCTTCCTGCATTCAGATTTAGAAGAAAAGGAAGAAGAGATTAAACTGAGCCATTACTCCCTCCAGGTTTTTACTGCTACCCACACCTCAGAGAAGAGCTGGCAAAGTACAGCAACTAACCTGTGTTCACTGAATTTAAAGGCCAAGGGCTAATTACTGAAAACTACCCTCACCTGTTTCCAGCCCAAAACTCCATTCCCAGAAGACTTGGAGATTTAAAATGAAACCTGCTGGCTGACATGATCTCCCTCCTTGTTAGGATTATTAGTTTGTGCTGTGGTGAGCCAGCTACACTAATTCTAGATTCAAAGGAAATTAATCCTTGCTAGCCACATGGTCTTCATAACCACTATGGCTAGCAGGCTTTGTTCCCAGTAGTCTTCAGATGCAGAAGTGTAAGTCACATTAATTCATTAGGCGTGGGCACAATTTTAAGTAAACCACAAATGTCTCATCTGTGCTCTAGGGCATTTTCTGTAGGTCACAAACCACAGTGTTAAGCAACCTACGCATACTTGTTTTCTGGACTGCTTTCATTTTCATTAGTCTATCCCAGAAGGATGCACATGGTTCTGCTGAATATGATTTGTTTTAACTCAAGTGAGCAACTATGTGGGTTTGCTCTGACCTTCTGTCACACTTTTCAATGACAAAAAGAATTCCACCAGCTGGGAGAAAGGCAGTACATTTTGGAGGAATACGGCTCATGAGCTTATTCTCTGGTAACCCAAACCTGCTCACCATTCATTGATGGGTCTTGTTCAAGGAAGAAAAGTCTCTTCTTTCAAGACCTGGCTGAAGCAAGGTAGTAGCCATTATATTTTAGACAGTCTACTCATAGGAGACTAGAACCACACATCTAAATTCTTCTTCACTTTCTCTAGAGAAGTCAGCTTGTGGCTTAATTAAGGAGACTAACCTGCATGGCCTATCTCCCTGAAAAGGACAGATGAGGACATCCGATCCTCTTCCATCTCTGATAGTGGCTGAAGCCAGCCAACCAAGAGCTCCTCTTCCTTAAATAAGAAGAGCATGTACTTATAATCAAGCATCAAGACTGTGGATATTAGCTGGGTTAAATAGTTTAGTGGGCTAAGGCAGAAGGTGCTATTGAAACAGAAGATCCCTACTCCACAGCATTTAGTACATTAACATACTTTTGGGTACTGTACTGAGAGGCTTGGTACAAAGATTTCCTTTCTCTGATGCCACTTGCAAGTCAGCTCAATTCTTCCTTTGATGGCTCAAGTGATTAGGTGTTAACAAGAGGAATCTAGGCACTTAACACCAGGGAGTTTTAACACCAGGCTCACACCCCGCTCCCTACTCGGCTAAGGGATTTTTCTCATTCCTCACTGATGTTAAACAGCAGGTACTTAAAGCAATTAGACATTATCGCCTCTCTGGTCTTCATTACTTCCTACCTTCGTATCAGCTATTTTGTAAGCAATAAAAGAGCTGAATTGACAGGATGGTGCAGGCTATTCTGCTTCCCTTCATTATTCTGTATGAAAACACTGGGTCATGGAGGCACATGGACAGGCTGTGAGCTGCAGTGCTTTAGACCATTATTGCCAATTGCCATGGTATTTTACAAGGGGAAAAACCACAGGTAGTAAAAGAACAGACATACAGAGATCATAGAGAAGGTGATGTGGAGAATATTGGTAGACCATAGGGAAATAAAGGCTGGAAGGATTTCACAAGTCCAGCAGAATTCCTTGCAGCTGTGCCTATGCTGTGAATTAGCTGCCACACAGACCTGCAAGTTGCACAGGCAGTCTAGGGATACAGGTATGATGTATTGCTCCTGTGAAAGTAAAGCCCCAAGGTCTTCTGAGCAGCTCTTACTTGCCTGGGAATAACTTGTCAACTTTTCATCTAGGGATTGCAATAAATTCCTATGTGCTCTATGACTGGTGTTCAAAAAGAGGCTTTCCCGTATTTGCCCAGCAGGTAAAAGCTTGCCCTTATAATTCTCTCTCTACCTTAACTCTTCACTAACCCTTAGGTTTAGTGCAAGACCTCAGAGAATTATATATTTTCCTCCTATTCCCTCGATCCCCCAGTATTTCTAAGCCTTACTTTGTCATTCCCAAGAGGGAAGGGACAAGAGCTTTGAGCTCTTAAATCCTGCTGTCGGTTCTTGCCTGAAAGAGTTAAGTAGGGAAACTGATGGAAAGCTGAAGAAAGGAGCCTGTCCCTTGTCAGCATTCACCTGTAATGGATGCAAAATGTGGGGTTAAACACCAAAACTAGACCCAGGAACAGAAATTAATGGAGTACTTACACAGTTTCATCATTCTTGAACTCCAGCTCCCCATAGGTGTCTTCAAAGTCTTCTCCACCTCCTTTCGCTGTCCCTTCTACTGTTCTAAATGGCACTATAACTGTACCCCGAGCACCTGATGTCCTTAGGACTTTGACTTCCATCACACCAATGCTCTCACTGACGTGTATAACATCACACTCAAATGTGAAGATGCCAGCATGGTCATCATCCAGTATAGTCACTGTGGCCACACAAGGAGAAGCCAATATGGCCTTTGGGTATGGGGAGTTACTGAGCTCTGGAGGTTCCTCGGTCTCCACCACACGGAGGTTACTGAGCCGCACAAAGAAATGCTCATCTTCCTCAAAGATGTCATCATCAATAATTCCCACTGAGAACTCTTTCTGGGTCTCCCCTGATTTCAAGACAACAGTCCCCTCTGTGAACTCATAGTCAGCACCAGCATTCGCAGAGCCATCCTCAGTTTTATAGTCCACATAGATGGTCTTGGACATGTCCCCTCCCTTCCGCACCACTGTCAGGAGAACGGCACCACAGTTCTCCAGACACTGGTAGGAGCATGGGTCAAAATAAATTTTTGAGATGAATTCCTCAGGTTCATCTGGCTGCACCTCATGCAAGCTGGTGCTCTTCTTGGCTTGCTCAGCTGCATGCTTCTTCAGAATATTGCCAGCTCCTGTCATCATTCTGGTAGCTTGAATGCGATAAAAGGCTCTGCTCTTTTGCTGATGAGACAAGGCATAGTAGTTAGCCATCTCTACCAGCTGGTCCAAGTCCTTTTCTGGGTGCTTTTGCTTCAGGTCCTTAAGGATACGGATCATTTCTTTGCGAGATTCATCTACCTCCTTCCCCTCCACAGTCACTAAGTTTCCATCTAGAAAGTGGGAGTTCATCATCTTGCCATCCATCTCAATTCCCTTAGGGTGATCACCTTCTGATTCTATAATAATGCCCCTGTGCTTGTCAGTACGGTACTTTTTGTGCATATACTTGTAGAATAGCAGACGTCTATCTGCTACCCAAGCCAGAAGGACACAAAGTGGAAAGAAGAAAAGTGTGAGCAGACCTTCCCAGACCTGAACCACACCTGGAGAGAATACAGCAAGGATCATGTATAACCAGATGTAAGCAAAGATGCTCCAAGCAGCTGTGACAAAGAAAACCCTCAGGTGTTTTATCTTTCTGGTTTCCCCATCAGGGATCACATAGACACAGATGGCAATGATGATAAACATATTGAAAGCAGCGCTGCCAACAATTGTAGATGGTCCCAGGTCTCCAGCTATGAATCCATGCCCACACACTTCTATCAGAGACAGAAGGATCTCAGGAGCAGAGGAGCCCAGAGCCATGAGGGTCAAGTTGGAAACAGTTTCATTCCAAATCCGGATGGTGGTTGTCGTGGTTTCTCCATTGGGTTTCTTAATTGTGATTTCTTTTTCTTGTGATGTAATGACCTCTATAGATGCCATGAAACGATCTGCAATGATGGAGACTCCAAGGAACATGTAGATCAGTGCTACAAAGTATACGATAACACGGGCAATTTTGTCCCCAAGGGATGGGTTTTCTGGGTACCATATTGGCAGGATAACACCTTCCTTGCAGTCAAAAGATCCTGAACACGAGCTGTTTTGTACTGAACTGGTTGAGTCCCCCGTCAGGCCAGCATCCACCTGCAAACCATGCAAAAACAGCACAAAAGTAACCAGCCCAAAATGGAGGAAGGCCGAGGTGACAGGCTGCAAGCTTAACCACGCCATACACAAGATGCAACTTCCACTGTGTAGATCCAAAAAGGCCGAGAACCTGAAACAAACAAAACAGAGAGGGGGGAGGGAAGCATGAGAGAAAAGGAAAATGCAACATTTACCCAAACGCACTTCAGTATCTCACCACTGAAGAGTACTGGTAGAGATGCATGGGTTGTCTCTCTGTCACTTTGAAGAAGGTATTTATCAGGGACTCTAACAAACTGCAACTTTTACATGCCCTGCAGATGAAGATCAATTACTAGAAAAGTAACTCTGTGAAAAGTGTAGCCTCCTCTTGACCTGCAACATGTTCAATAGGAGTACTGAGTGCTCAGCTGCCACTCAATTAATTAAGCTATGGTGTTCCCCAACACATAGGACTTCAACTCAGCACAAGAAACCAAATCTAAAGACTCCACTATCTCACCACCCAGGGGATATGACAAGTCAAAGAATCACTTGCACCATAAGAAGCACCATTTAAGTCCAGTGAGCAATCTCCAAAGGAAGTCCATTTGCAGGACATAATTCAGTTACGAATTATGGAGTAACTTAGTGGCCAAACCATCCCTGCAGACAGCCCCTCTTAATAGGCTGCAGAGTCTCCAGACAGGTTCTAGGGCTCCCCTAAGCTTCCGAGGCACAGGGTCTCCACATTAGGAGGTAAAGATGTCAGCCCAGAAATAGGGCAGAGGAGTCTTGAGTAAAATAAAGTGGCAAAGGCCATTTTTCACCAGTCTTTCCATTGTTATCTGGATGATCACATTTTACATCAACAATCCTCCTTTTAAATGGTCACAGAAACCTGTAAAACCTCCACAGTCAGAAAAAGCTGTCCTCACGAACCCAGAAATTCATCTACCCACCAGCATTCCCTCTGCATCCCTAAGAAATTGATATATTTTCAAATACTCTCTAAAATGAAAGTCATCTCTAACATAAAATACCATGCAAAACCAAAAGAGCTGCTCATTGTGTCACGCAGGTTCGGCATATTACTGCCCAATAATGCCTTCTATTACTTACGGACTACATTGCTGTAGGGCTTGCACCACTTAAAATTGGATTCTGATCACTTTCACAGTGCCATGGATCACACTGTTCTCCTCCCTTTATACCAGGCCTTTGGAAGAATTTGGTCTCAGGCTTAAACTAACAAATCACTTTTCTGAGTCCAGACACAGCCAAGTATCTCACAGGAAACATCAAACTTAATAGCGGCATTATCTACAGCACTTGGAAGGTTCAAGAGTCTTAACTCCCACTGACTTTCACTGAGGTTTGTACTGCCAGATCAGTAGGGCTGGGATTCGTTTTCCCTACTGTACCTAAATCTTGGGCACTAAGTCAAATGAAGCCACCTCGCTCCCTTTGTCAGAGGGAAGACAGTTGTTTCCAGTGGATGATCCTTCCTGTCCCACCCTGTTCTGACACAAAAGATGTATTTAAGATATAAATCTCCAGAAGGGATTTTGTCCCTTCCCATCCCTCTCCATGGTCTGAAGTGGGTGCCCAGTCAGCCAGTTTACAGCAGATGCCTAACCTTCAGATGACAGCAATTCAAAGAGATGAACTGGACCCCAAACACTTGAAGAGGTCCCTTCCCTCTCCCTTGCACTGTGAATATTCCAGGCAACATTTTCATGTTATCAGCATTAACAAATGCATCTTGAATGGCTATTTTATTATCATGTTCTGTCATTCGCCTCTTTCCAAAAGCGGGTGCAATCTTCCCAATAGCAACAAAAACATTTTCAACTTTCAGATAAAAATCTATAAAGACAAGCAAAACAGGAAAGAAAGCATGAACAAAGACTGCAAATGAACAAAATGAACAAAACAGCTCCTGACAAAGCATAGCAGAGGGAAGAGAATTGATTATGCAGTATCAGGATCACAAATCCATATCTGACACCCTTGATCCGAAAAAACAATACACTTCTTCATGCTACCTGAACTAATTCAGAAGAGCAAGATTTTCCACGTTAGCCCACTTACCTTCTCCCTCCAAAGCCTACTCATCTGCCTGTCTACTATAGCCCCAGTGCCTGACTGAGCCTCTCAGCCCCATTGAGGGCTGTTAGCCAGCTCCAGCTCTAGCATTCTGGCTGCGGGATGGTGGGAAATCCCTGAGGAAGGGCCAGTGAACATGTGCAGAATGATGACGAGCAGCAAGGCCAAGATCTCTGGGCTGCAAGGTAGATGTGTGCAGATGCACAGTGAAGTTGACACGTTCCAGGTGCCTCTGGCTCAAGGTGTACACAGAGACCAACTGCACAAGCACAGCAGCTCCATAACACCCCAGGCACATCAGATCATCCTTATCTGTACTGCAGTTGCTGGCAGGTATCCACCAACTTCTTGACACTTCCAACTCCCAGCTCCTACTTAACTGTACAGCAGCCAGTAAGTGCTGTGTCTTCCAAGATCAGCCATGCAGAAACGGCTGACAGAAAGAGAGAAGTAATTTCAAAAACATCTACGTGACTCAAGCACCTAAATTTGGTTTCAAAAATGACTTAAGAGTCAAGTATCACTTAAATTCAGAGCCTTGTCTAGGAATAGTACAATGACTAAACTGCCCTCTGAAATAAATCAATGCTACCACCAACCTCCTTCTCTGTGGGACAACCACCTTCTGTAATTAACATTATCTGTCTACCTTCTGTAATGCCATGATGGTTTCTATTCTAGCCTTTCCCCAATACACTCCAGGAGCTTGCCAGTCCGTCTTAAATTTTTAATTTGATTTTAAGCAGAGGGTAATTTTACTACTATTCCTCAAACTAATCATATATTATTTCAAAAACAACCTTCACCAGGGTAGCCTCTGTTTATGTGTTAGGACCTCCAAACTCAGGCAATGGGTCATAGACTAAAATCTCAGAATTTGGGAATATGTTTCTTCACTGTTTTTCAAGTGCTTTGACAAACATTTTAACATTACGTACAGGTCACAATCATTTTCTAAAGTGGTACAATAATGACCTGATCCTGCAGTTCTTTGACACAGATAAAACTCCCCAGTGAGATCAACAGGAACTTTGCCCACAGATGCACTGTCTAATGAAATCTTAATATGTGTTCATTAACATGAAAAGCATTAACCTAGCCAATCTGAAAAACAGTGAAGCATTCTTACTGTCATTGTCTTCTTGGGAACTGGTGCAAAAGTGCTTGACAACATAGAATAAAACTATAACATTTTAAAACTGCTGTTAATAAAACATTGCAGTAACAGTTTTAACGTTCAGATGACAGAAGACAGAAGAGTTAAAACTCACTCTGTAGCTCTAGGTCAGCAAGGTTGCTTATACAAGCTGCAAGTTTTCCCTTAGATATATCTACTAAACTCAGTCCAGAAATTACTGGAGGGGATCTATGTAGTTCTGGCCTGCCCAGAGTAAAGCAGACATGTCCCTTACCCCTCCTTTAAGTAGCAGGAACTGTGCTAACTGTGACAAGAGCCACCCTTCAGTGCAAGTCCCACTCTGAGCCACCAGACAGGCCTGCAGCACAGTCCTGAGTCACTGCTAGTCACCCAGGAGGAGGTGTCACTCCTCTGACGCCAGTGCAACAAAACGCATCCACATCTGGCACAGAGAGGTGTCATTCCAGCAACATCACTGTCCTGGCCCTGTGGGATGCAAACGACAGGAGAGGAGGCTGCAACAACAGTGGAAATTCATTTGGCATGGGGTGATCTTCACCTTTATACCATGAGGATCACCATTTCCACTGATCCTTTGCTATCAGACATAATTTTCTCCCACGGGCCTCTGCCCTGCTACTGCTGTTGTGTTGAATGCATGCAAGTAAGGGCATTGGTGGTGAGGAGACCAGATAGTGTCCCCTACCTGGTAGGCTAAGTTCAATAGTAAGTTCAAAACATTCAATCTGTGCAAGAGAGAGACAAAACCCTGCAAGCATCACTGTACCAGAGTAAGCTAGCTTTTTAAATAGCAAGGCTCTGGGAAGATGTGCAACAGTTACTCTAGCAGGGGGAGCTCCTTCTTCTAGAAGAGTTGACAATGGCCATGTGATCCATAAATCCATAAACAGAACCCATAAATAAAGAGATCAGTTCTTGAAATACTTCTGGAGACAGCCCAAAAAGTAGCATGGACCACGATTGTCAAAATTAAGCTTGCAATAGAAAATTACTTTCAGACAACTGCCAAGCTCCTTATGTCTTTTATACTAGCTGAATTTCAGAAGACTGATGGTTTGTCTGCTGTAGACCTATAGAGAGGCAGAAAGCTGGGAAGGCTTTTCTAATCCTTTATAATTTAGCTTTTTGCATACAGATGCTCACATGGCTCTAAATACAAGGATATTTCGAAAGGATGCATCTCAAGAAATCAATCAAGAGGCAACATAACACAGTGGTGTTCCCAAGATCTTTCCTCGGTAAACGCAAAACCAAAGGCAAAACTCTAAATCCTTATTCATTTCGCATTTAGGCAAAATTCCCATTAAACCATCATAAAAAAAAACTTTGGATTTGACCTGCAAATAGGATTAAGTTGTCTGGCACCTCCTTCTCCTCCCCCTCGCCCTCGCACCCCTCAAATAAATCAGACACATGAGTACATCTGTGGCCGTATATGCTCTCTCCCCTGACTCTAGACTAACCAGGAAAGGCTGCTGCTGAGACCTGAGCACAGGGTAAGCCCCATTCAGGTGTGGGCAAAGCACAAGTGCCAGACAGAGACATCTCAAGATCAAGGGTTTTGTCTACCTGACAAGCATCTGACCCAGAACAGAGCAGATACAGTGCTGCTGTTAGTGTCCTCTTGAAGCCCCACTCTGAAGCTGGAGCAGTCAGAAATAAGGCTCAGCTTATTAACAGGGCCTCACATTCCTTAGTCCTAAAGCACATAAAAGCTTTTTGATTGAGTGCATGTGTTTTTTTATAACCATCAGCAAAACTTGAAATTACAGCCTTTCTATCAAAGAACACAAATAACTGAGTTTTCACAGAAGAGGTATTATATCTAATTCACACTCCTCCCTCCTGCAAAATAAAAGTGTAACAAAATATTTAATACAAAACAGCATATTTTTCAATCATCTCCATTCAAATGTTACTGAGCCCTTTGCTCATCAGTACAAGAGTAATACCCAGCATGTAAGTTAAGATTTACCTGCAAGCCAAAAGCCAGAGCAGTGTAATTAAATGCATTTTGTCAGACAAATGCAAATTTCCAAACATAGACTGAGCCTTAAACCATCATAGTGATGGCATGTGCCTAGCCAATATAAGTACAACCAGGGACCCCAAGCTGAGGTTACACAGGTTATCGCACAGCAATATGTAGTTTAGCTCCCTACTACTGCACCACCTAGGTTTTATGAGGAAAAAGGCACCATAACTCATGCTTAGGCCATGACAGGTCCCTGCAGTTTGGCTCTATGGAAAAGTTATGGCAGGGAGCCGTAGGTGCTTGCTGCTTTGCACTTCACAGTAAACATGTCAAAACCCAGAATTAGCTGCCTACAGAATAAACCCCTTGGTATGTGTCAAAAGCAGTCTTTTTTCCCTCTCAAGATCATGTAAAAACCTACCATAAAAAACCCATCTCTTGTAGCAGATCTTTCAGTATTTACAAGCCGTTGTCTCAACTGATTTGAGCAGTTCCTACCATTCTAATGTTAATCGATGTAACAAACTCAAGTCTACTAATTCCCTATAAAAATGCTGTGTTGGGATACAGATGCATTCAGTGATTGATCCCAGGGGCTGACCTAAATGGAGCACAAGTCTGTGTATGGCTAGAAGCAACCTCCAAACTCAATAGAGCTGCAGGCAAACTCCAAACACTCAGCTTGCCTCAGGGAACTGGTCCATGACGTTTTTTCTGTATTGTAGCATCCACGATGCTCCTGCAGAAGCAGTCATAAATAGCTAACCCATAAAGATGCCCGTACTTATTGTCCCCTTCCAGTACTGCACCGGCTTCACTTGACTGGCTGGGCATTTTATTTCCTCGCTCTCACCCCAGATGAAAAATATTTGTACAGGATACACAGATATATATGGATATAGGTGCTGTGGTTTACGCTCTGTGTACAGACATGTAAAGGAGGAGGTGGCAGACACTGAAAGAAACACTTTGGTAGATAGCTACAGCCATGCTCTGAGGGCCATTCTTATTTACAGTGCAGGCTAGCACGGCTTCCTTGGAAGCCACAGTGCACTTGCTCTTCCATACTCCATGCAAATCCATATATCTGAGATTCCTCAGCCTAAGGGACAGACAGCATTACTGTTTTCATATTTTTCCCCCAGAATTGTAGCTTTTTTTACATTCAGAAAACAAAACCTAGTATTTAGGCTGTCATATAGATTAGAAGGGAGCATCCTCTGGCTTAAAAAGCAGTATCATATATAGATGAGGTTTTTATGTTTTCATGAATATCACATAATCTTGCTGAGTCTTTTTCTGGGACTTTCAAGTGGCCAGTTTGCACAAGAAGACAGCAGGGACCTCCGGATGTCATCTAGTCCAAGCCCCCTCCTCAAGCAGGGCCAGCTGCAGCTGGCTGCCCAGGACCACGTCTGGCTTTTGAATACCTGGGGTGTATTTGAGAATGAAGGATGCAGTCTCCACAACCTCTCTGAGAAACCTGGGCCAGCGTTCAGTAAGGAATGTGAAAAATTGCAGGTAGTATGTCCAGGCCTGCTTGTGACAGCCACATCCAGTGTCAGTGCACAGGAGACCAGAACAAGTGCACCCAGTGTACAAATGGCACCAGGAGCTCACTGCAGTTCTACGGCAGCAACCACATGTGTATTTGGCAAGAAGTCACCACCGTGACCTTTTGGAAGTCACTAGGAAGGCTCCATTGCACATTTAGATGCAGATCCTCAAGCACCGGTCTTTTTATTGCATTTAGAAGTACTTCTAAACACAATTAAAGCCTTTAGATGCTTGAATACCAGTGCACATCTGAACACACCATTCCTCACAGTTTGAACAGTTCCAGACTGTGAGGGCAGATACTTTCAAATGCATTCTTCTGGCCCTTGATTTTATGCCTATGATGTGAAAGGCCCAGTGAAGAGGCTTAAAGTCCTTGCTCTGTGGAGTTACTGGGTCACCCACTTGGTGGCCCCTCTGCCTCTTCCATATCTCCATGCAGCTGATGGAGACAACCTGGAGCAGTCACCTGACAACACCTGGGCTTGCAACAGGCACCGACTCCTCTGCTGCAGCCTTTCAAGGCACTGGCTTTCATCGCTGTCTGTCTTGCTGTTTTTAAAGAGCAGCAAACACTATTTGGGGAACAGGTGGGAAGGGAAAAAAAATTATTCCAGCAGTGTGAGGAAAACTTCTTGTCAGTAAAAGACATTTTATGTACTGCCCATGGCAGCACACACAGTGTGTTATTTACTGCTCCTGCTTCACGGATATATTATACTTCTGGTTCAGGTGCCACCATCAGAGTGCAACTTATCACCTAGTGACTCACAGCATCCTAGAGGAAAGATGACAGAGGCAACTCGTGACATTTCTTTAGCACTGTGCTGGCAGATCTGCAACAGCTACAATCAAAGGCCCTAGGATTTGTTGTCAATAGGGCACTTGTGCTGCACAGCCATCAGTTATTTGTACACAGAGGGCTAAGTGGCAAATAAGAGGGAAAAAGGTGTTGTAGTCATAGCTCACCCTCTTTAAATCCAGAATTAGTTAAGAAAAATACAAGTTTTCTGACAGAAAACACTCATTTGAGGCAAACAAAACAAACCATGTGATGTGCTGGATTTGACACAACAAGTCGCTAGGCACGGAGCCCTTCCCTGACTGGCTCATGAGCTCTTGGGATAGCCATCAGTTAGCCACGCTGAGTCTTAGCCCTGGCAGCTGGGGCACATGCTGCTCTGATCCTCCAGAATGGGCCCATTTCTTTCTTGACTTTTCCTCCAAGGAAAAATAAAAGGAAAAGTTTTAATTTTTTTCCTTAATACAGTAAAACCTATGGTTTTTACGAAAAATGCCGCATCACACGCAATAGAAATTATGTGCCCTCCACAAGCCTATTCAGAAGGGCTCATTTCTGGCTCAGTGAGAAACAAAATATTAAAGAAGAGAATGGAGGCAGAACCAGCACAAATGGGGCAGCGAGAGACTGGGCAGAAAACAGGGAGGGAAGAGGAGGAGGAGAAAGCTACACTTCAGGAATCATTTTACCACTGCCGCAAAGAACAAGCGATTGTCACTTGTCATGCTACAATCCTCTGTGACAGACACAGAAAGGGGGTACGCAGGAAAAGCTCACACTTAGCCCAATTAGCACAGGTTTCACTGATTTCAGAATTAGTTAGACCAGAGCCAGAGAAGTTATCTGGTCCATGCCTACCCTTGTGAGCATTATTTCCTAGTGCTTTGTCCAGCCCGGTTTCAAATTACCCAAGTGATGGCATTTCCACAACTTCCCACAGAGACTCTGCCATGATGTAATTTATCTCGGGGGTTTTAGCTGTCTTCCTTATATTTAGGATGAAATTAAGAAAATTTATGCTGCTAGTTCTCATTATCCTGTCCTTGGAGCACTCTCAACCATTCTCCTCCCTGCCTGAGATTTACATGCTTCAGATACTTGTAAATAGCTGTTCTCCTCCACAGTTATTCTTTGGCCAAAGCACACAAATTTATTTTAATCTTTATAAATTAGTCCAAGCTGCCCTTTAATCATTTATCTTCATCTCATCTTGGTTCTCCATCTTCGAGGCAGTCAGAAGCAGCCGGGTATCTGGGAGAGCTGTGCCTCACCGCCTTCTCCCACCGAAACCAGCAGCAGACCTGCTCTTGTTGAAGCAGGGAAGCAGAGCCAGGGCAGTAAAGTCTCACCCCCCAGCTCTGCTGCACAGCAGGTTTTCATGAGGTACTGGGCTGTTACAAAGATTAAATCGAGATGGATATACAGAAGCTCACTGTGTTGCTCACTTTCGAAGGTCTCCACGCCTGTTTGCTGTGTCCTCAGTGCAGTGGGACTTGTGTGAGGAGCGCTGTGCTGACTGGCACGTGTGGAACGAAAGCAGGAGATTTCCAGAGCTTCAACCAAAAAGTCAGAGCCTCCAGCTGAGAGGAGGGAAATACACCGTAACACGCTCACTGCTTCTGCAGATCTGAGCACAGCAGGAGGCATGAGAGATGCAGTGAGCTGTGGGTTATCCTCAAAATACCTCCCACTTCACTTGGAAGGTGCCAAAACCTGTAAATTAACCTATTTGAATACAGTTATCAAATAAGATCTCACACAGCAATCTCACCCTTTACTGACACATATGCCCATGTATCTCTTGTTGACAGTTTAGATATCTTAATCCTTCAGCGTTTTTTCAATCGCTAATTCTGCAACTGCATTAAAATAAAATAAAGTCTTATATCTACCATGATTAATTCATTCTTCCTAAGTCCAGGCTGTTTATTGTTCTTTGTTCATTTATGCACTAGCTTGTTTACAGATTCTCTCTTAATATTAGCTCTGTTATTTGCTAGAGACTCAAGTTATATTTACCATATGGTAATTGCAGAGATGACATGGACAACAAACAGTGGAAGCTTAGCGCTGCAGCAATTACAGCAAGTGCCAGCAGTCTTCAGACTGTCTGCTGCCCCACCTTCATTTCTTCTCCCCCCACCCTCTGAAGACTTTCCTTGAGGACTGTATAAAGCCATATGCCACTCCGATCTCTATAGTAAAGACAGATGTAGATCTGTTCTTCGCTATGTCATTACCAGACAGGAATATTCACCTTTTTCCTTTCAGTCTGTGTTTCGACTACAGGTCTGCCCTGCTGGCTGGCTGCCCCACTCTGTCTTGTTAAGGGTAGGTAGTCTGAAATATATCTGGAGCTAGTCAGCCACAATACCCACACTTTCTCTCTCAGTGTTACCAACAGTCCTATCTTTGTCCCTTGCTCCATCCATAGGTCTCAGCGTGTCTCAGCTATATTGCAGAAGGAGTCACAAATGACCAAATTTCACAGGGTTAGAAGCTTAACAAAGCAGCTCTTTAACCTGCTTGGATACCTCGACCCCACTGAAATTACAGGTTTTCCACTAGACACCTACACATGATTTAAAAATTCCTGCAGAAAACCGAATAGATGACTACGAGAGGCCACTGCTGTCTTCTCCAAGGAAAGACATGAGGTTCATTTCTTGGTTCCTGCCAAGAGCACTGGACAGGTCCCACACCCAGAAGGTATAGGGATAAATCAGGTAAATATGTGACTTGATCCTTCCAGGAGATTCTGAAACTCAGGATTACTTATACATATATCCCAGCTGGGAGCAGTGCATACAACAAAGCACCTTGTCTGAAAAGGTTGAGGCTTCTCTCTTGTCATTTCTACTATGCCCACAATGATCTCTCCTCATTCCCAGCAGTCAGCAAGCCTTAACTCAGAAGCTAGTGAGGAACATCTGAAAACTGGATGCAGGGCATTGCGTAACTGAAGAATTTCCTAACAAAGTACATAATAACCATGCTGTTGTTTATCTCCAAATTGGAAGAAATAGCATTCCATTGAATTCAGGGCACTACTTACACCAGCTTCCCTCCCTTGACCCTCCCCTCCAAAAGCCTTCTTTTACGCAAAGTCATCTTAAAAATCAGGACTATCTTTCCAGCCCAGCCAACCTTCACACCATCAGCTGAAGGCTGGCAAGAGAGAAGCAAGACAGGATTCTTAGGACCAGATTTTCTCTGGCATAAATCAGCATAAGCCCAACAAGCCCAGGTCAGCAGAGCCACCTTATTTTACTGGAAGAGCTGCCTGAGGAGCTTTTTGGCAACATCTCATATAACATAAACCTCCAAAAGGAAAGCTTCATCTACTTCCTCTTTGCAGCTCGCACCACACACATCAGCTGGAGGGCATCTTCCTGCTTCTTCCATACCAAATGTATTCCTGTCCTTCCCGCCGTGGTTCCTCCCTCCTCCCAGTGCTCGGTGCTGGCCATGGATTTGCTACAACCATTCCTGCCAACAGGAGCAGCTGAGTCATGGGAGGTGACCACATCAGCCAGATACACTGAAATGAGACAAGGGAAGGAAAAAATCCTCCTTCCCCCCACAACCCCAGAACCCAGCAAACAACACCTGGAGTCACTCTTCTCCACCATGTGCCCAGTATCACCTTGGATCAGCATCCTCAGGTGCCTCATCCTGAAGGTACAATGACAGGCTTAACACAGGTGCTTGGGTAACATGCTCATCCTGTGCAGCCACCCAGCCACCCACTGTATGGTCTATTTAAACCACCAAGGCTAAGAGAGAGGACAGCCTCTATCCTGCCACTGAAGGACACAGCCTCCATACGGATGCTAGTCATCCCACATCTCCATCAGTTCTACTGAGGCGCTTAAGCCCCCTTCAGGCTCTGCAGAAATTATCTTTCCATCCACTTCTGCAAAGAGAAGATTAAAACTGAGATGTGCTCTACTTGCTTTGAAGTCCAAATCTCTCCTAAGACAAGGCTAAGGCAAGAAAATGGCAAGGCCCCTCTCTTGCTGGGAGTTTCAGTGGAGGGCTGACTTGAGCAACAGCTAAAATAGGAATGAACAACCTGTTTTCACATCCTTACTCTACACTCAGCCCCCACCCCCTGCTCCCTCAGCGCAGATAGCCTCTCCTTGCCAGCCATACTTCTGTGGTGGTGCCTTGAACCCAGCTCTTCCTGTCGACGCTGGTAACAGTAACTCCTGTCATCTTGGAAACATGTCACAAGTGATGGAAAAACACTTTGCCCAGAAGAGAAGCAACAGCCTCCAAACACCAGTGGGTGAAGAGCAGTAGGACAGGGAGAGCACTACCCTAGGCAGAGCCACCAGTACTATTTCATTCATATCAGTGTCACAGACAAGTAAAAGAACAAGCACAAAAGGTCTTTGACAAAAGGATGGTCACTTTCAAAGACAAGCAGAGCCTTGAAATTAATCCATTTTACAGTGGGAGCTCAATGAGCAGATGAATAAAAATGTGTTTTCAATTAATTTGAGCCCCTTATCCCAACAACCCCCAATCTGCAGTAAGAATCCTTCTTCTGCCCATTCTCCCTGCCCTCTGCTCTCCCCGCACACATGCACACAATCACTTCCATGCCCCTTCTCCTGATCCTTCCTCCCACAGCACCTGTGGTACTTCCCAGTAACCAGCCAAGCAAGAGGCAGCAGGCACTGTGCTGGCCCTCAGTGCTAGCCAGCCAGTCAGCAAGCCACCAGCACCACTGGTTCATCTTATGCTCATGAAGACCATAAGAGTGTGACACCTGAGAGACCACCACCCTTATGCCCTAGGTGACTGCAGCCAGCCTGCTGTGCTTGACAGCTGTTGGCTCCCATGCAGATAATTGCAAATTATGACCATGCCACCTCCTCATGCTCTCTTTGCAACAGTAAGTAGGTGAGGTTTGGAATCATGCACAGTCAAGCACAACTCCCATGTCCCCATTCACACCTCCCACATTCCCTCCTTCAGCCTTCTGTGGGAAATCAGCTTTGGTCCAGGGGACAGAACCAGACAACCAGGCAAAAAGAAGTCCAAGGCTAACACCAACAGAAACCTCCCAGACTCAGGGTATTTTATCTAGTGAGCACTTTTGAAACTCTACGCCACACATTTGTGCAACCTGTAGAACTCAATGCTAGAAGAAATAAATAAAGTACTCAAAGACTCAAAGGAAAAATAGATGTGCATGGAAACACTCAAAATATCCATAGATTCACCAGCCTCTGGATGCATCCCTCCTCTTGCTCCAGAGCATATTTCAACCTCACCAGTTTTTGTGAAACTCACTAATGTCCATGTTCAGTGAAAGCTGGAAAGGCCCTTCTTAACTGAGCATCCACTTCCTGACCTTTTGCTTTGTCCCAGCAGCCAAGTTCATATGGACCTGAGAGACAGTCAGAAAGCCACGCAGAGAGGATAAATGGGGGATTGAGCACATGAGGGACACTGTTAGAAGACTGGGAAGCTAGAAGGCATGGACTTGTTGTGGGAATTGGGGAGCTAGGGCAGTTACCAGAGAATCATGAAGAAATCTACGTGTTCTAGAAGAAAAAGCAGAGGAGGGAAATGGCCAGGTTTGGGGGAAGGAGGCGTGGTCGTGACTCACTGGGATGCATGAAGTAGCAAGGACATGGATCTAGACAGGCAACAGGCAAGCCAGCAGTTTTGGGAGGGATGTAGGTGCACCAAGTGCAGCTGAGCATCTTCTCCCCTTCAGTCTCCCAGTGCAATTCCCCAGAGGGGCGCAGCTCCACTGAGCTCTGAAGGTTAAGCTGTGCCTTCTGCCTGGCGCAGAGCACAGTGCAGCCGATGGGTAAAACTGCCTACCTACTTAAAAGCAAATCCCAACAGTGCCAGGAGGAATGGGCTTTATTTTCAGCTGGGACACCAGCAGGGTCACTGCTGGTGCTGCATTGTCCCACAGAAGCCAGGGTTTCATGACGTGTGCTGTGCGCGCAGGGTCACTACAGAGAAACATCTGTCAGGTCAGCTTTGGGGAGATGGATTATTTAAGTTAGAGAAAAGGAAACATTTACTAGAAGTGAACCTGAAACTAATCCATAAAGTTAAAATGGAAGGAAAAAAATTACGTTTAAACAGTCAGAGCAGGTGGTAATTTCTGCCAGGGCAAACTCCAGTCCATTCTCTAGGAGATTATCCCATCACATCTAACTCCAGCTGTGTCTCCTCTGCTTGCCTTCTAAAACCCATGCTTTGAAAGGCTCATTATTGATCGGGGGGCTGCCCAAACAAAAGCATGCCATTATCCCTCATTGGGATCCTCCACAAAGGAAAAGCACTCACAGAATTACCCACCTTGCCTTGTACCTTGAAGACAACAACACTGAGACCTCCACCTAACTTCGGTCCCCAGGTTGTCACACAGGGGCCCCCAGTTAGCCTCAAGGCAGGCAGCTCCCCTAGAAACCACATGCTGGCCAAGTGCAGCACCCTCAGCAAGCACAGGGCAGCAGCACAAACTTAGCCTGCTGCAGCCTCATGAGGACAAGGAGTCAGGTCCTTCCCTGCAAGTGGGTTCCGTGGGTGCAAACCTAATAAAACGGTTGGCACCACTCCTACTTGCGCTGCCAGGGAATGCAGTCTGGAGGCTTCAACATGGAGAGATCGTTGTTGATGAAGTGTTGAGTGCTAGTGTGAAGCTTTCAAGGGACCTGAAAGAATTGAGAGTGGCGGGGAAGTTCTCATTCTGTTCTCTTCTTGAGGAACCTAAGCCCACTTGGCATTTTGCATCTATAAGACAGGTTGGCCCAGGCACGCTGTTTGGTTTTTATTTTTTTAGATCAGGATCAACTGCTGTGCATGTTCTTGGGAAGATTTTATATTGAAAAATATTTTGTCCTTTTTTCCCTGCTGATTCTTTTGCCTCTTAATAGCTTAAGAAGCACTTTGCAGACCCTATCACTCCTAGGTTCTTTGCAACTAGTTTGCATTCAGGACTATCCATCTCATCAAGAGCAGACTTCAAGGCTGAACCAACTTCAACCCTTAACTGCTGCAGGCAATTCAGGCAGCAGCTTTACAGGTGGAAGCAGGGCTTCTTAAGCCAACCTGAACATTTTCCACCTCCAGTCATTTGTTCCCAGTCTTCACTAGCTCTCCCCCTTTTGTTAGCAGAACTGTTTGAATGGTTATGCCACGAAAAAGGACCAGGAACCAATCTAGCTGAAAAGCAAGCTGAACCCACCACCTGGCCACCCGTGCCTCCATACCAGTACCCTGCATAGGTGGAACAGAAGCAGGAACAAGCAGCCAAGGTGGGAAGAAACCAAGCTACAAATGACAAGCATGGCAGGGGCAGGTTTGCCTCTTGCAGCAGTGAACTCCACCTTCTGGGCCATTTAACAGCCTCATCCCACTATGCAAAGGCAGACACACATCCCCACCTCCATTTTTTCCAACCAACATGCATATTCAAGGGTGACCGAGTAATCCCAAACAAAACCATGGAATAGGATAGAGGATAAAGGTGTTCATTAAGGTGAACTTTAAGCTCAACATCAAGATATTACTTCCCACCAAGGAAGGTCCACCTCAAGGTGGTAAACCAAGACATCCAGGCCTTAATGCCCCAAACCAAATTTTCCTGAGAGCAAACAGTATGGAGGGCAAAAGGACGTCCTCTTCACACAGATCATTACTCCAGTTTGGGTGTGGGAAGCTGTGGCCCTGGGGAAGGAAGCCAGCTTTCACCATCATGAAGCATACAAACACATCAGCAGGGGCACTTGGCACTGCCCCCATTCACTCCTGGACACATCACCTTCAACATGACCTCAGCAGTCAGATGTAAGGGTCCTCTCATGGGTATATCCTTACCTCACTACATTTCTTTTGATTAAAACCGTATTCTGTGTTACTGCTGGAGAGTGCTGCCATTTGCTTTGAGACAGCCTTCTAGTACCAGCCTAGGAGAGGGTGACAATGAAAGCACTGGCAATGCAGTCTCATATGTCTATAGCTTCTAAAACTCTTTGACACTTCCCTGGTTGCAAAACATGCCCAGTAGCATAGGATATTTAGTATTTCTCATTGCTCTTGACCTGGCTGTCTCTGCTGCTGTCCTGAGTTAGGAGGCTTAGGTAAAATGATAGCAGAGTAGAGGAAGGCAGCAAACAGAGCAAGTCCAGTTTTTCAGCCTTGAAATAATCTGCTACTGAATGGAAATGCTGAATGGAAACAGAAGTTTCTCCCTAAATCTAAGTGCTCTGGAAAAGCTCCCTGTTTTATTATGATGGAAAATCCTCATTGGAGGATTTCATTAGAAAACAAGCTATCATAAAAGAAATGTTAAGAGCCCTAAGCTCCCCTCTCTCCCATGATGTCAACTGTCAGAGACATCAATGACAGCTCAGCTGCGTGATCAAAGGCTCCAGCAAGCAGATTTAAAGACAGAATTACCAGAAAACTGAGAGTTGAAGGAGCATGGGGGCATGATCATCACCTGTTTATAAATGTGTCTTATGGGCTGAGCTAATTACTTTATGATGCTGTACCACAGGAACAACAGCACCTGGGTCTTCTCATTGTGACACTGTCATGACAAGATGGGAGGGGGGGTGGTACCTTCAGAATAACATGACCCATCCCTGCCACCTAACGCCTTGCTATGCCTACAAAACCCTGTGTCAGAACTGCCTGGAGGGTGCTGAACTTTGCACACACATCTGTGACAGCCCTCAGCCACAGCCTGTTGTTTAAAGCATGAAGGCAGAGAGAACTGAGGGGAAGGAGGAAAGCCAGCTACTGCCTATACTATGTTAGTCCCCAAGGGGTGCAGCAGCCCACTGAAGCTGCAGGAAGTTCCTGGATTTCATCCTGGAGGTGAGCAGGACAGCAAGCTCTTCACCCCACACCTCACTGAAACCAGCCAATGCAGAACCAGGGGCTCAGCAGCACAGAGGTGTTTTAAAGTTGCCCCGAGAACAGCTTGTGATCTCGTGTCTCTCTCAATGCATGAAAGTCTCCAGGACAAAGATTATAATTTATTAGACATTTGAAACTTGGGCCCCCAACCAGGCTGATGCCTTTAGGAATTCCCATTATCTAAACAGCAAATCAACAATAGCATTAATCTATGCCACAATACGTAAACGCAGTGGGTGATGGTAGACAGAGTATCACAACTATCAATTTCCTGGCTTCAGAGATATTTTTCTCCCTATTAAGAAGATGTTTTTATCTGTGTAATTTAATTTCCTTCATTGGTTTGTGGGTTGTTTTTGTTTTTTTTTTAATATAGAATCAGATATTACTGCCTGATTAAAAAAAAAAAAATTTGGCCTGCAATCAAAGCCTTTTTTTTAACTGTTGGAGCACATGAAAGGCGTTTGAAACACAATAGCAACAAAGAACAAGGAACTATTTGTCAACGCCACTTGGTCATTGGGGAAGCTTAGGGGAGGAGACTGATGCTGTTTGTTTAGAACAAGCAAACAAAAACCTGACAGACAGACCATTTATCTATATAGTGCTTCACTTGAAAATATTGGCAGAGGGAATACATCTTAACTTGGTTTGTAACAAAAAGTGCTGACACACTCCGTTATGGCACTTCCCTGCCTTGGGGCTGGAGATGCCTGTCACAGGAAGGACCCTGTGGAGCAGTGATACACGTGAATCAGGCACAACACAGCAGCAGGTCAGCCCAGGCCCTTAGCAATCCCTCGACCTGTACAACCAGCAATACCATAGCATCTGCCATGCTCAGACTAGCCTCATCTGACTTCAGCCCCATCAGCTCCAGAGGAAGGCAGAGGAAGGAGGGAAGCTGGATTCGTCCCTAAGTACCTCTTCCCTTCCTACAAGCCAACCAAGCTGGCCCAAGTGCCCTTTGACCACCGCGCAGAACAACTGTCATGACTCCCCACAACAAAGTCTGTTCCGGTGGGATGTGACAGCTCCCATCTTCACACTGGCCCAACAACAGCCTATGGGGCACAGCGTGGTGTGTACCCCAGGCCATGCTCCACATGCAGCTCCCATCTGCTCTCCTGTTCTGGGTGCTGGTGTTCAAGACAACGCAGATCATGCTTCCCACACTGCCCAGAGTGATGGAAAAGACTATCCCACCTGGCAACAGCATCTGCCATCCCAGGTGCCATCCTGTCAGTGGCAGCTGTGCAGAGGAAGGGGGCAATCTCTCTGCCAGGACAAGCGCTACACACAGTGGCATTCAGATGGCTACACATCTGCCTTCCCTCTCTCACCCTGTCACCGACTAGTTATTGCAACCATGTCCTCACCAAATCCCCACACAGGTAGAAACGTATCATTAACGATACAAATGAGACTGAGGGAGACGAAACAATGTGCACAGCAGCACACTGGAGGTGTGCCAGAGACCAGGAGCCTTCCTGCATTTCCAATGCCCTCACGACAGGATCTCAGCAGAGGGATTACAACAATCTATCATACTTTGGACATTTGGGGAATGCTTGAACCATCCACTTCTTAAAGCAAGGCTCAAATTTGGCTTGGGGGAAAAAAAAAAAAAAAAAAAAAGATGACTGCTGTACTGCACCTTTTACCTAGGGCTCTCTATCCCCAACAGTCCTCTCCTCCTCCACCCTGTTGATATTACACCCTTTATTTACAACAGGGGGCAACAGATCTGACTGCCATCACATTGTACGCTCCTGGCTGAACTGAGGGCCCCTTGCTCCTCCCCAGCCAGCCCTCAGCAGTAGCAGGACGTGCTCTTTTCTAACATCACTACTTCTGCTCAGGAAACAAGTCTTGCTCCAGCTGACCACAGGAACCTGAACATAAGCACAAAACATGACTGTCTGTCTCAGCTAAACCATGAGCAGCGTAAACGAATGCCTGCAACGGCAGTGGACAGCTCAAGACTAGGGACTCTCTAGAAATGCTTGTGCCGCGGGGGAGCAATGCCTCTCCCCGCTGCACCAAACCTACAGAGCATCTTCAAGGCCTCTGTGTCTCAGCAGTCCCCCAAAGCCAGCTCTGCTCTCCTGGGCCTCCAGCCAGGCTCCAGGGAGCATGGGATGATGAGCGCTCTTGAATGGGAACATGCTGCTGACTGTTACCTAAGTCTTACAGCCCTGTCCTCTCCAGAAATAAAAACCAGCTCAACAAAACCACCCTTTTGCTCTATAAAGAGATGTGAGGAATTAAAGGAACACACATATAAGCATGAGGAGTGGGGGTGTGCATAAGGCACCCCTTCTCATCCCCACTGCTCCTCCAGTGTCTCACCTTAAATCTGAAATAGATTTCTAGGGTGAAATCCCCAGAACAAGCCCAGAAACAAACAGAGGAGCCAGGAACCCAACCAATACACTATAGCTCCACTTGGGGTGGGTGAAGGGGGAAATGGCCATAGCCTCACGTTTTAAAATAACAGTTAAAACCCAAAAAACCCAAACAAATGCACTTGTAAGGGTTTAATCTCCCACGCGGGGTGATCGATACTTCAGACGCAGGTGAAAAAAAAAAAAAGGAAGCCCTGAAGCAAGGCTGGGAGGGAGGAAGAGTATGGAATAACCCAACATTTAGGTCAGCTCGTATGCGTGCGTGCGTGTATATCGTTTCTCCCCCTCCGCCAGACGGGGGCTGCGGGGGACCCCGCAACCGGCCCCGTGCCCTATTTAGGGCAGAGCCTGGCGCAGCAGCTATATTTGACACCCGGGAT
>NW_009930045.1:30166-47531 GCF_000696875.1 Nestor notabilis | reverse complement strand
CATCCAGCCAGTTCTTTATCCACTGATAAAGGCACAACCAGATGAATGCATGTGACTTCATATTCTGACCTATTCCCGAGACAGATCTTAAATAGACTGTTGCAGCATTGGAAAGCTAAGTAAATAGGTTTCCACTGAAAAAGCTGCTTAACTAAATAGGGGCAACAGCTTTCTGGGTCCCCCTGAGAGGAAGGAATTCAAGGGCTTGCTTCTTCACCAAGTCTTGGTTGCCAAAAAAATTGGCCCTTTGGCCCTGTTCACCAGAGATGGGGAAATATTTTCTCTGTCCTTCCTTAGGCAAGCTCCCAGCAAAATCACTGAGGTTTCATCTCTTTAAAAATCTCTTTTCATGTCCTTTCTATGAGGCATATGAATATTATCTTGCTAATGGGTTTTAAATGCATCTCAGTAGGATATTAAATGTGGATTTGCATGGACAACTTCAGTGGTTTTGAAATGACAGTTAATCTTTAGTAACCACTCAGAATTCAGTGTCAGGGTCTGTGTGCATATACATGGATCCCAGCAGCATCTTGGACTTCTTTTTTTCTAATGGAACTTTTAATTCTTTTGGGCCTTTTTCCGCTTTTTAATTGTCTTGTTTTGCTTACTGAAACAGATACATACCATTTACCTCCTAAATATTTTTGTTTCTTGTATGTGTGGTAAAAAGGTCACTTTTCCCATTTCCTCTCCCCAGGTCCAACACCAAAAAGCTTGGTCAAGAGATATACATACCAGATCTTCTAGCTCTAATACCAGTGGGGGTGGCTCCCATGTATTCTTGAGACCCCCTGGCCAACATCCACTGATTTTAAGTGACTCTAGAGTGAACACTCTTCTGACTGACAAGCTCTGCCAGTTGCCATAATTCAGTACCTTAATTAAGGTTTTATGTGGACAGTGAGGAAGATAAATTATAAATAACAGTGGCCAAGATTTAAAAATGAACAATGATTTCTGGATGATCTTGTAGGTAATAAAACAGCAGATCTTTGAAGGAGTCAGTGCTTTTAAAAAAACACAGCTATTGACTTCAGAAGTCAATAGCTACTTTCAAAACTCTAGGTTACATGCCCATTTCTAGGTACAATAGGCATAGACCTTCTCTAAGGTATTCTTCTAATTGTGGTAGAACTAGTATCACCCATAACTGAAGTAGATCTGGAAAGAGAACCATAAATAGTAATTTCTAGCAATGGGACGTTTTGGACTGATAACACAAATCTCAACCAAATCTCACCTCAGTATACAGATGTAAAAGCAGCATAAAATTCATGGTATAACCTGCCCATAGAGGTTCTGAGAGCAAGACAAAATTTGCTACCATTGACCTCTTTCATGTAAGGCTGGCCATGATGCTTTAGTCTTTGTGCCCCACTAGCAACAGACTTCCTGGAATTTGTCATGAAGAATACTTTATTTAGATACCATTTGCTGTGTTTTCAGATTCTGAAATGGATCATGTTTGCCAAGCTCAAGTCCATCAAATGGGGGACTGTGGAGGTTTTATTCTCTATAATTACAGAAATCTACACCTTTTAACATTTGGCATACTAAGATGGGCTTCGTTTCTTAGAATCATAAAGTCATAGAAAAGTTAGGGTTGGAAAGGACCTTAAGATCATCTAGTTCCAGGCCCCCTGCCATGGGCAGTGACACCTCACACTAAACCATGTCACCTGAGACTCCATCCAACCTGGCTTTGAACACTGCCAGGGATGGAGCATTCACAGCTTCCCTGGACAACCCATTGAGTGCCTCACCAGCCTCACAGTAAAATTTCTTCTTTTTGGACCAACACCAAGTATAGGTAAGATGAAGTATGTATCTGTAGCACAGAAACTTATGAACAATAAGATGAGTATAAAACTCAGCATGGTAGAAACCTTGGTCCCCAAAACATCCAAACCAGAATTACCTAGAGAAAACTCCATTATAGACATGCAATGAGAAGCACCAGGAAACTTGGCCTCTTATGATAACAGGACACACGGCTTAAGAATATCAACAGCCATGTCAGAATTCTGAACACGGACAATCTGCAGATTATACTAAATCCATAGCAAAATGACAAACAGCATATTCACAAGGGGGGTTTAGGTTTGGGTTTTGTTTTGAGGTTTGTTGTTTTGTTTTTTGGGGTTTTTTTTGAGAGAGAGGTTTTTGTTGGTGTTTTTTGGTTTATTTTTGCTGGCCTTTGTAAACCTTTTAAAGCAAAGAACTAATCTGGATAATCGTAATCTAGCTAGATGTTAAACTAGTCCCAGGTGGCTAATAAGGTAGCTTTGAATATGTGCAGTTCAGAAATGGAAGAGATATAGAGGTACCACAGATCTCTCATGATATATGCCAAACAAACCTTGTAATATTTGTTGGAGAAAAGAAATGTAACTGCAGATGTAGCAACAAGCAGCAAATGGAACCTGCAAAAAGGTTAAAAAAAAAAATGTGGAAGCTATGATAGAGATCTTAACAGAAAACATATGCATCTTCCTGGCCTGAAGACAGTTCCATCAGAAAGAATTTCCCTGTCCTTCTCCAGAGCAGAGCAGAGGAGGAATGACACCTCCCCCAAATTCTTAAGGGAAACCACTGTGGGTCATGTCATGAAATACTTTATTTAATCCCATCCATAAACCATTTGAAGTCTGTCTGAAGTTTGTTGTTCTTTGTTCATACCACTCCCACTGAAAAGCTATTCCAGAATCTAACATCCTTTATAAATTATTTTCATAGCTAGCTTGAGCCAACATCACCTTTCAGACTACTTCACAGTTTACTCTCCCTGCTGCTGTATTTCTTCCTGAATTTATGGACGGCATACTCACCTCTTCTTAGCCTCCTTTTAGCCAGTGCTAACTTAATTTTAAATCTCGCCTATAAGGAGCCTATAAGGCTCCACTCTTCTGACTAGCCTTCTGTCTCTTCTCGAGTTTGTTTGGAACATCTTTCCCAAGTGCAGTAACAAAACCAATATACACCACATTACAATGCTCACTGGTGCCCTGTGTGTGACCAGTACCAATACGTGTCTGAGTACAATTTAAAATTGCATCCAAGAATCAGAATAATTTAATGAATATATATATAATTTCTATTTAATAAATGCCTACCTTATGACAGAAACTCTTGTTCATGACCTTGTATTATATCCCATTTTTATCACTTTAAATTCTTCTAGGTCATCTTAGCTCTTCTCTGTTAATCTCTTCTGTATTGACAGTAACTTCCAACTTCATTTCAGTTCATTAAGTATATATATAATGCATATGCTACATACTTTAAATGGAGATCAGTCCCAGAATTAATCCTTGAAGATCTTCTTTAGTGCCTAGGGAAGGATTATATCTTGGAAGTGTAATATGATTATTCACACAATACAAACCACTGTCAATAATACTCTGCATGCCCTCAGGGAAAAAGGGGAATGGGGAAGACTGACCCTTTTAATGTTATATTTAGTAAATACCAGTTATAGGAAGTTAATACACAACAGTGTCCATAAACCTACTATAAAGGATGTCTACTCTGATTATTGTGGAGACAAACTCTGGTGTCAGAAGCTGTCTAGCCCTGTTAGCCCCATATGTCATGCTGACTAGCTAGGCTTAAGTACACACAGTTATACAGCTTCCAGATGCTTTCTACTTCCTAGGCAGGTTGGGCCTGGTTTGCTTTGTATTGTAAAAGCCACGTACTTCTCTCCCAGCCCCCTACCTCCCTCCACCATCACCATCTTATTCAAACAAATAAGCTTGTAGTACAACCCCACTGAGTTTCATCTTTACTAGGCTGCAGAATTCAGCAACATGCTTATGCACAAGCACACAATGGCAGCACACCTGAGGCTTTGTTTAGAGTTTCAACTCTCTGCACGAGACATGAACACTTCATTCTGTTTATTTTGGTAAATTGGTGTAATCTAAATGGACTGAAAAATGTATTGACTAAGGTTAAAAGGAAAAAGTAGCATATGTTCTTAACAGTGCCTTTATATTAGGCGAAGATTTTTACTTGGTAGTTGAGAAAATTCCCTTTGTTGTTGAGCTGCTACAGTAGGAAGCAGATGGCTATTTAAAACCCAGAATTCCCAACAGGAAATGTGAACAGATGTCTGTAAGCAAGAATAAGAAAAAAAAATCTTTCTGTAAGTCCATACACTGGGAACAGAACTATTTCAGATTTTATAAAAGTCTGTCTGCTTCCAGAAGCCAATAAAAATTTTGTCTTCCCTCATCTTTTCTCCTTCTTCCCCATACTTTAAAAGTACATATCTCCAGCATGGATGGGGCTTTGATAAAGCGGACAAACTTCTAGGAATAGTCCCAGTAACACACCTGGCAACACTGTGTGTCTGTCTTCCTCAAAATAACTTATTTTCCAGATTTGTTGATGTTACAAGCACAATAATCTGTCTTTTACACAAGAGCTGTACTAAAAAGCAAGGCTTGGTGCTAAATGGAGTTCACTGCTGAAGGCCTAGACTTTATTATAAAATAGCAGAAGTGGAAGTGGACAAGGTTGAATGCCCAGCAGAGGTTTTGTTAACGTGGCCTAAATCCTTTGTCTTTTTTTTCAGATATTCATTTTGCTTGTTTTTCAGTGTTTTGTAACCAATACACTATAAAGGAAGACTGCTTACTCTTAATGACACCACTTCACCTCTAACTACATAAAATTTAATGCACAAACATGTAGCAAGAGATTGCCATTTGCCCATAGGCACTATTTAGTGTCATGGATGCATAACAAAAGTTCAGAGTTTTGAGAGGAGGAAAAAAAAAGAAAAGAAAATAGACTTTCTACCATGACATCCTTTGGAGATTACAGAATATAAAACCAGCTTAAAGGCAGTTCTTGTGCCCGTAAGGATTCCTCTCTGATTTTCTCCTACAGTTGACTTTCAGCCCTTAAAATAAAAACAAGCATATCTCAGCTTTCTCGTGAAAGTTGCTGAGAAATAAATAGTTTTATTACAGCTAAAGCAACATGAGGAAAGCAGTCTTATATTCACACATAGAACAACAGGTTTGCAGCCATCAGAATGTTGGTATTACTATGAACTCAACGCTCAGTAGTGGTCAGAAAAGCAAACCAAATACTAGGTATTATTAGGAAAGGACTAAACAGCAAAATGGAAACTGTCATTCTCAAATTGTGCATGATTGTGACTGAACACTATATGTAACACTGGCCTCCCTTTCCCCTCCAGAGAGGTTTCAGAGAAGGACAGTCATAATGACTTAAAACATGCAATGGCTTCTAAAAGAAAGAAATAAAGAGCAAATTCACACTTTTCAACTGTGAAGAGGCAACTGTGGAAGGACATGATGCAGGTCTGTAAAATCTGTGTATAGTGATAGGAATAGCTAGACAGGAACCAATTGCTCTCTGCTCCTTCAGGCATTCCAATAAGGTTACTGGTTGCCTAGTCCAGAAAAAGCGTAAGGGCCTGATTCTTCACACAGTGTGTAGTTAAGCTATAGAATTTACCATGATATGTGGTGAAATTTTTACACCAAATAAAAAAAAAAAAACCCATTAGGTAAGTTTATGGGTAAATTCACTGGGACATTATAAAAGCATAGAAACCCTAAGCTAAAATGTTAGACTAGAATAATATAGAGAGGAAAAGAGAGAATCAGAGCAATGGCAAATATAAAATGTACATGTAAATTACATAGTTTTTCCTAGGGAAATTCTGAAGGTTACTAGGCCCCAAATGCATCCTACTTGGACTCATATCTTTCAGATGCAGACTTAGATCTTACAAGAAATTAAACACCTTCCATATAGCATACATAGAACTTTAAAAACCAAGTGCATGCATTTAAAGATAAGAGAAGAAAGAGATGTGAGAACAGAACTATTTCCAAAAGCACAGCTAGAAATAGCCATCTGACTAGATAAAGCATGTTTAAGTTTTTTAATAAAATCGGGGGATATATTTTAAAAAGAACAGCTATAGACCATGATCATGTTTCAAAGCAACTCATTATCTAATAAAATAACATACAAAGAAGCATTATCCTTTTACTAAATATTAACCTAACACATCAGCATGTTTGGCAAAGCTGATAATCTGAGCAGAGACTAGTGGCAAAGATTATTATTTCAAGAATTTTAGCTTTACACTCTTGGTATCTGTCTTTTTTATGATAGAGAAACTGAAGCTGTGAATAACACAGATCAAAGTTTCTTTCTGTATGATTAATGCAGATAATGGATTCATAAATCCATGCCAGTGGTAATCAGAAATCCATGGTTTGGCTTAGAGCTATGGAGTTCACTAGGGTATGATTTTTAAACCAAGTTTTATCATATACGTCCACAGATCCAGTGTGTTCCTGAACGAACAGGAGGACACAGTCAAACTGTCCTGTTAATCTCGATAAACTTATAATCAATTTTCCATAAAACATATGTAGTCCACTAGTTTTATTTAACTATAGGTACTTCCTAGGTTTTGATTTTGATTAAGCAGCACCTGATTCTGCAGAAACTATGTTCCTTAATTCTTGCTAGGGAAGGAAAATACTGATGTAATCCATAAAATGGAGTTTTTTCACCTTTCCATCTCACTTTCCCCAGAATTTCTTTCAGTATTTCTAGACAGTTAGTGGCCGCAGAGTTAACTTGATACAGACCTACCATTTCTTTTACTCCACAATCAAGAGATGCCAGAATAATATTTAACAGGATATACTGATTTAAAGTGGACTTCACCTCTAATGCTTCTTCATGCAGTTTCTTTGCAAAGTAAATTAACCACATGGAGATGGATATGGGCATGGCAGGGACATAAACAGGCTTACCAATAATGAAACCATTTCAAATAACCAACATCATTGTTTACCAGACTGATGCTACTCTGCAGGAGGTTGACAGCTTTCATATGTCTTTGACAAAGGTCCTAAATGACTAAAATAGGAATCAATAGTTATTTATCACTAATTAGCTGTGGTGTTAGCTTGTGAGATACTCCAGCTAGAGCTATTGTTTTCAGAACGTGAGCTGATATACAGGACCCAAATCTTCAGGGTTCATTGCAAGCTAGACATTAATACAAGGAAGAGGTGTCATAGTAGGAATATATACCAGGTTATGAAACTCATTAAATGAAAAAGAAATGGGTAGTAATTCCAGGAAATCTATCACTTGTCAAGTAGATGATCTAAGGATCCATGACAAAGCATTCCATTTTAATGCTTCTGTAAAACTGAAATCTATACAATCACAGCCATGCTGGTCTGTACTTTTTTTTCCTGTTTCCAGGCTGTGGGCAGATTAACTGTTTAGAACCTCTGGTTGTGTTTTCCAGAAATGGTGAAAAAGTTTTCCTGGTGGCCTTCCAGTGAAATGAGCTCTGGGTGAGAAAACAAGGAAAAAAAAATAAAAAAAAAAGCTCTTAACATTTATGACATTAAGTTCTAAAAAAAGAAAAAAAACTTAACACCTTGCAGGAACTACCCTGTTTGTACAACAAAGCACCATTGCTCAACTTTATGAAAAGTGCATGATGTCTGGGAATTCACCTTCAGCTGAACCCAAAATAAATGTTTCAGTTAGTTTTAGCTAGATTTTCATGGGATTAGCATAACACAGAGAATTTCCATCAGATCAGTGATCTGACTGACATTAGAGAAAGCATCCAAGTCAGTTGAAGGCTGCTACTGGTTCCAGAAGCCACTGCATCACAAACAAATGCTGCACATCAACAGGTGCCAAATACTACTTCTCCCTACATGGAAAAAGTATAGGTACACCATGTGCACTTGCACGAATTGAGACAGTACTGGGACCTTCTTTCTGATGATGCAGGAATGAGACAAAGAACAAGTTTTTAAGACAGAGAAAATAAAAGATGGCTAGGACTGGGGGCCCAGCTACTTAAAGCAGGAGCATGAGAGGAATTTCCTTACCTTCAAAGTGCTGTTCTCTCTCCTGCCCTTCCTGAAAAGAGCTCCACAGAAAGTAAAACAATAAAGTCAACTGCTTCCTCTAGTATCTGCTTATGTTACTTTCAGAATGGCATGTTTGTTCCAACATATGCCTTACTTAAGATGTACTATCAGGTGAGTTGAAAAACTGTATGAAACACCTCTTTACACTTACGACCCATCTGCATTCATCTCCAGACTACTTTATACTGGCAGGACAGTAATTTCTTTCTCCATCCTCATTGTAACTTCTGCCTCCCAGGCAGCCCCTGAGTCTCACATTCAGTGCTTTCCACAGTAGCAAAGTGGCTAGTCACATTTATAAAACAACTAAAGAACATGTAAGAGCACAAAGTTCCAAAGAAATAGATTTTTGTTGTTTTTTTTTCTTTTGTGTGTGTTTTAACCACTCAGAGAGACCTTGTTGTAGGATATTTAGAGCATATTGACCCAGTCATTGTAGAAGCACATCTGTAACACAGTATCTAGTCCTTTTCCTCCTTTTTATCATAATACAGTGACCATCACGTACAGAAATTTGCATCACTTAAAGAAATAGGGCCACTGACACTAAGTGTTTGATTTCTGACATAGCTGTAATTTCCTGTTGCTTGTCTCCCCAAACTGCTAGTCGGTTTCCCATCTGCTTCTGTGCATGAAAATCTGCTCCTTGTTGACAATTTTATAGAGGTTTTTCAAATTCCCTGAAGTTCTGTGGGTATCACAAGAACATAACATTAAAGAGGCTGTCAAAATACATGATAGTGTTCAGGTTGGTTTTTGAGGTGCCTATTGCATACACTAAGACAGACTTAAATCAGAATTCAAGACTTGCCTTTGCAAGACTGGAGTGATCAAACAATAATGTAAAAAACAAAATATTAGTAAAAAACATGTTTAATTTTCTTTAAATGAAATTACAGGCATGATCCAAGCCTCCAGAAGTGTACAGAAGTCTATGTAAAGAAAGAACTTTTTCGTAAGAAGCAAATTAAGACTTTTTTTGTGATGATATAATACAAGAGTGAGTTTCTTAGAACATAGCTCTGAAGGTCTGTACTAAACATAACTGAAACATAAAGCTGCCTCAAAACTGATTAGCAGAGAAGTTCTATGGAGCTGTTCTGTAGGGCTTTAGAGCAGTCATTTGGGTACTTTAGAATTAGCTCACGCTCGATTTGCATCTGGATTCGAAATTAGAGATAAGAGTTTGACATAACAGTAGCTTTCTGCATCCTACACAAATGAAGGTCAGTCACATTCACATCTCTGGGCCAAAGCTGAAGATAGTATTGGCAGGTCACCTGCATCGGAACTAACAGTCTGCCCAGCACTGGAATATACATTCTCATTTCAGACAGTGTCTCATTTAAAATACTTCTTGGGCACAATTAAATTCAGGAACTAATGAAAAGTGCACCTACAGCTGCAGCAAGCAGTAAAACAAGGTGAATTGGGGCTGTCCTTACTGGCAACATTGGATTTGGTAGTGGTTTTCTCAGTACTTCAGATCCATATGTAGAAAAACACTGAGCCACCTAAAAATTAAACCAGAATTTGTCTATCAATCAGTCAGATTAAGTGCTTTATTTATTCTCTTAGATTATGGTCTGCCAGGTGTCTGGCACTTGCTACATATTTGCTGTTTGAAAGGAATTTCCATTTATGCAATGTTTTGAAAGCATGAATGACAGGAAAAAAATGAGTACTAAAAAACTTACGACAGGTGTAGCTCAAGATGAAATAAAATGTAAAATAAAAGAAAGTAAGATAAAGAAGTGGAAAGAGAATGTGGAGTGATCTGCCCATATATTCTAGCTCATGTATTGTTTTTATGTGTTTTACTTTGAAATCACTCCAGTGACCACAACTGGATAGGCATCAGATACACAATAAATACTACACTTGATTCTTCTTTAGCTTTGCCATTAGTTTTTATACCACCTGCACAACAGTATAGCACATATATCACCACCCCAAACTCCTGTGCCTGAAAGCAAAGTATAAGCTGGCTATACTTGGTTGCTGTAGTATGTTAATATCCTGGTTGCTAAGGTGATGCACTTACGAAGTTAACTCTCAACGAGTAGTTTGCCTGAATAGCAGAGTAATATTATTCAGTGCAGAACACTGTACAGTGACAGCTATATAACTCTTGATTTTTCAAGCTGAATCCTTTAAATTAGTACAGACACCCCCAAGCTATGCTGCATTTTGCAGCACATCTTATAGATATGCCTGATTTTCTGTAGTGCCAGCCAGAATGTAACAACTAAAAAACTCCTCTCTACACATGAGAAAAGAGAACCTGTGTTTTCTTCCTGCCCTGTAATGATAGCAAAATTATAGCATTCTGAACACTGCTTTAAAGGGAGAGAGAAACAAACATGGATACTTGTCTCCATGTTCACTTGGTATTTATTCATAGCTGATTGATGTTAAAGCCTCAGTAAAGAACCCACAGATTTTCGATGCTGGAGTGAGAATAAATATTAAGAGACTGATGGGAAAACAGCCTTCTTGCCTTCTCCTGCCCCCATCTATCTGCACTTGTATCTCTACTCAGCCAGAAAACATTTCAGTGAACACCCATCCTTGCAATTTACAAAAAGCATTTAGTGGCGCTATCATCTTCCTTCTTTGTACTTCCAGCCACCTACAAGTAACATTGTGTTTCCCTAATAGGCCATTATGTTGTCTGCTTGAAAACGTTTGTTTGATATAATTCCTTGCAGTTGTACTAGAAAAATCACACTTGTTTCTAGCTTTCTAAAAATGTGTTTCAAATGTTTAATTTTTTCTTTTTTTTTTTTTTTTCAATGATGCCACTTTCAAATGAAAGCAGCTCCCTACCTTTCTTCTGTATTATGGCTGATCCTTCTTAACAGTCAAGAAGGCTGCAGATAAGTCATTCGATTTTAAGTCTCCCTGCATTGCCACACAAGCAGCCCAGATTTATGAAGAAAATCCATCCAGTTCTCAATACCCCCAAAGACGTGGTTAATTCCAACTGATCGAAGGGCATCAATTGTTAGGGGTCTGCTTGGGAACTGACAGCCTTTCAAGAACAGTTGTTAATGAGAAACAAATAAGGTGTAAGGGTGTCCAGAGACAAGCTGGAAGAGAACAGTCTAGTTCTTCCCTTAAATTGCAAGCAATTGCAATATTTTTAATTATTTTTTGTACTCAATTATTAGTTGCCATTAAAAATCAAAAGCAAAATCAAAACTCATCTCTGTCTTGGGCATAACAGTTGCACATCAATGTGGAAAGCAAAGGGACCTTTCGTTCTATAACCTTATTGCGTAGGCATTCTGCTTGGAAATAGCCCTGAAGATCAACTGGAGGAGCCAGATGATGCAGACTGGGAACTGCAGACCACTCCATGCATGTGGTAGAGAGCAGTCACCAAGGTGAACATTTACAGATGCAGACCAGATCTGATACTTAAAGATGTGAACAGCTCAAGTTCTGAGCTATTTGCATACACGAAGGTCACTTCCTGCCAGCACTGGGTGACCTTGACTGTAGATCAGTGTATAAAGAGTGAGTTGGGGGGAAAATGGAATTGTTTATGCTTCTCTGTCTCCATTTTAACATCGAACCTAAAAGTGATTTCTGAAGGCAGAGACATCCAAATCCTTATTGTGTGTGTAGCAAGGAGTCTATTGAACAAGAAACTACTATCTATTCTTCCCTGCTGGTCTAAGACCCTCTTGAATAGTACCCAGGCAACATCCATACACATAACTTATTCGCCATAGCCTGGTAACTTATGTACCTAAATCAAGCAACTTCTGGAAAGATACAATATCTCTTCCCTCCAGTAAGCACACTTTCCTGGTCTGATGAAGGAAAAACAGGGAAGCAGAAATGGCATGCAGAAGATCCTGCCCTATAGACGATCTCCATGCTATGCAAACAGCCATAAGAAGCAGAGTACATTTGTTTCTCCATAAGATCAAGCTGTTCTTGATAGATTTTGATTCAAGGGTGAAGTCAGCACCTTCATGCCCAAGAGATGAAAAGAATAAAGGCCATAATGGGTAATACCACTTTCTGAAGAGCACTCTGCATATAGAAAACTTCCTCACTTTTTAACATGTTTCACAGGGGCAACTAGGCCTCATTTCCCATAACATGTTCTTGTCTCCAGCTTGAAATTATCCTTCAAGTCTTGGACTTTTTACCTAGTGACAGTTCATGCTAATGTCAAATAAGTACACCAAGATAGTCAAATTAGCACATACAATTTGGATTGCAGGGTTTTTTCCCTCCAATGCAGGGAGAGGCTCTAAATCCAACTTCTCAAGCTGTTTGTTCTCTGAAACAGGCTCCTCTCCCTGAACAAACCCTGCTGTTTTCAGTGGAGTCTGTCTAGTGACAAGCGCTGAGCCCTAAGTTTACATTTGCCATAAGGGATAATGTCCTGTGCATTTTCAGATAAGGCTATTCCAGGAAGCCCTCCATTTTCCTTTTGATAAAAACTACAATAGTGTTAATGTTTTGCAGGATGAAGGTAAACCTGTTCGTAAAGAAAAAAAATCCATGAGCCTAGGATTGGCTTGACTCTGGTCAGAAACAGAGAATAGTTGCTCCACATCTTCACCATCTCAGTCTTCCCCTTAGACTGAGGGGCTGCAGAGTGGCAAGCAGCCAGGAGCAGGCACTAAATGGACACAACAGGGCGAGAGGAACAGAGAAGAACCTTAATACTACTGAGGGCCTGAGGAGTAAGATGGCAACCACTGTTTCCAATGGAGAGCCAGTTCCATAACAACATCTCTGTGCGGCAGTCACCTCACCCAGCTCCCTAGAGCTCTGGCACAGACCAGGTAAGGTAGGTCTCTTGCTAACACTGGCAGTCTCCTACCTCCGGCAGACCTACTTTGCCAATGCTTATGACTGCCCTTTAAATGTATTTTATGGGATTTTTTCCCCTCCCTCTTTTGAATACTGCATCCCTTGAAAGTTTCCCAGGATGGGATTCCGGAGCTTAAAGGCCCCTTGAAAGAAAAATAAGAAATCCAGGGTCACTTTCATAGACTACAATGTGGATTTATGTCTCTGCCCAGCACTGTGCAGTATTTATTTCATCTTCTGTCTTTCTTGCTCTTTGCTCTAAAATAAGAAGAGTTTCTTGATTGGCAAGAGCACTGATCACCCAGTCATAATCTGCTTACACACTTCATTGATGAAACAGAGCTAGGACATAGAGGGCTTGTGCTGTTTATCGTTACCATACCCATTGGGGATTAGTATGATTATAGCAGTGATCAAGGCCATGGAAAGGATTTTGGCCTGACCATGCTTTTCCAGCTGACACACTATCTGTGGCAGCCATTTCCCTAGTCAGGTTAATGAAACCCCCTTTCATTTTTGTTTTCTCCTTTAAGATGAAAAGTGCTACAAAAAAGAAAAAGATAACCTCTCTGACCTCAGCCATCATTTCTTACTGTGTTTTCTGATCCCTGAATCTGTTAATTGAAACTACAGAGTCACAAGAGCAGCACTTTACATAGTTTAGTTCTTAATCATGTGAAGCCAGCATCCCAGTGAGGAATTTATGTATAACACTAATTATGACTGACATTGCCTGTTAGGGTGGGAGATAAAAATCACATTACAGTGTAGCTGGAATGGTCTTGCAACCTCTCTACAGCTGGCTTAATGTTTCTACACAAATAGCTTGACCTTTAGAAAAGACAGAGGGGAGGAAAAGCAGGAGATGTTTTGAGCTTTAAATGATTCCCATTTGTAACTCTGTGAATGGCACATTTGGTCCAATTTCCAGTCTCTGGCATTTCTAAACTGTCATGTTACAAACAGGCAGCAGGCTATAAACTTTCCCCCCAGAGGGAAAGAAGGCAATCAAGTAGGTACCCCCAGCCAGAAAGTCTGCAATTCTGCTGTGTCAGAAACCTGGTGCAGCAGTTCCAAGGGGTTACAGCACAGGCCCATTAATAGCATCGTAAACAAATTGCACTGGTTCCTAGATGCTCTATCTAGACTGATGATACCTCTGCAAAGTGATTCTAGAGAAGATATAAAAGTGAGAACTGGGACTCAGTTCCTTTTACCCACTCTGCATTGCTCTTGATTCACACAGGTACTGGAGAGGGCAGCTTTGAGGCTGTTACTGGAAGAGACAAGACTGTTGTCACATCCAACATCCAGGAAGACACATGCTGCATGAAGGTAAACATTTGTGTGGGGAAAAAGGTAATCCTTTGGATAATGCAAAAGAATGAAACTTTTGATGGACAGCTCTGTTGAAGATTATTTTAGTGATGCTAGGTAGGTATACACTGTATAAAACAAGTGTGGATAAGGTGGTTTGCTTTTTGAAATGTTCACATTAGTCGCTGCTCCTAACAGCATCCACTGTTCTCAACACAACTGCTGGATCTCCTCGTGTCGACCCTGTCTTTACACCAGGCATAAGCAGAATCTGAACTCCCTCTCGCATTCACAACAAACTACCTACTGGCAGCCAGAGTGAAAAACGGAAATAAACCGCTACAAGAACATTTTCAGATAACATTTACAGGAGTGGGTGGGACAGTGCATTAAAACATTAGTTTCTCTCTCTACCTGTGGACATGGTTTGTAATCTGGAAATTTCAAGCTTCATGAATATGTGCTTTAATTGGATTGCTAAGCATTAAATCTGAGGAATCATGACAGCAGCAGGAGTTTACATTCCTGCATATAACCTAGCTATGGTATGCTCCATGCACCTCGTGTCTGTAACCAGTGCTGATTTTATGGCAAAGCAAATGAGTTCAGTCCAATACATTTGGAAACAGACAGAGCTACAGAGAACAGGGGCATTTCTGCCCCAAAAGCCATTGTGAGCACAGGGGTTCCAACAGTAGGAAATATGCCCACCAGCTGAGTGTTTGGAATATAGGTTAAGTGCTGTAGAGAGGGAATACCCACACATGCCAAGGTGTTTTGCTACACCTCTGGTAGCAGTTTGAATTATCTCTAGTTCCATAAGGCAAAACCAATTTCTCTGCTGTCTTGTTTGCAAAACAAGTGGCAAACAGTCACCTCCAAGGGAGCAGTATGAAACTTATAACCATAGATGCTGCTCTGAGTGGAAAGGAGCTGTTAAATCAATGCTCAGAGAGACAAGGAGAACTTAGATTCCTGGTATCAGATTAGTGACCTTCCTGGAAAACAGGACACTCATTTATACCCCTAAGAGTAATTAGGAACTTTCTGGAGCAGTTATTACAATAGCTTATAATATCTTGAGGAGAGGCTACTTAACAATCTGTCAGGTGGTAGCTAGTGACTGAAGTCATTATTCTCACAGGAGCTGAAGACTAATAACTACAGATGGTACATTGTGGCTGCAGACACCCAACTTCCATCTGCATGTCCAGCCAGCCCATGCAGTGTCTGCATTGTAGGAGAAGCTTTAGTCACTTGCTTGTATCCCTTGCCAAATGCAGATGAAATGCTTGCAACAAACCCACCATCCAAACAGGCACCTCCAACATGCTTCCCAGGAAGACACCAGGTGCTGGGTACAAAACTGACTGTCATCCTCAAGTGCAACACCCCAGCTGCCACATGCAAAAGGAATTCATGTGTTTCTGCTGGGAGTGATAGCTCAGTTTCTGTATTGCACTGGTCCAAGAACTACAGACAAAAACTATGAGTTGACAAGCACCTTCAGGATGTCTTTCCTCTAAGTATCCTCCCTTTCTTCAGCACAGGTCAGCAGCAATCAGAGACTAAAGTCAAATCAGGCTTCTTTCCTTCCTCACCCTGCTTCCCTGATCTTAGACCTGCGAAATCTGCTCCCTACTCCTTTAAGGCTGCTCAAAGCTTCCAGGAATCAGCTATTCCTCTGATACAGATCTTGCTAGAAAGTGTCCTGGATATATCTAGAGACTGGCAAACTATTTGCAGTAAAATATCAAGTGGAAACTTTTACATGTTAGAAGGAATGTTTCAGAGGCTGGGAGGAGAAAACCTTCTCATACAAAACTTGGCATTAAAGACCTTCTCAGCTGAAATACTACAAATGTGCTTCTTTAAAGCATATATTAAAATGCATGAGAAAGTAGCATTTAAAATAATTATCAAGAACAATTGAAGCATTTGCCTAATACAGAAAAGGCATGAAAAGGATGGCTGAAATCAGTTAGCAAGCAAAATATCCAACAAAAAATACATGAAACTGCATCCACCTTTTTATAGTTCCCATCAGCATAAGGCCTATAGCTCTCTAAGACAAAGGGTCATCTTTCTTTGATTGCTTTATCTCCAAAGTACTCTTTGGCTGCTCAAATTTAGCTAAAGCAATTAGACTTTCTGAATTCATTCTTCTTTCTCCATTGTAGGGGAAGTTTAAACCCCTTAAAATCTGGCTAAAGCCTTTTATATGAGAAAGACAATCACATAAGCCTGATTGAACTTAGGCCCAGCTGAGAGTTTAAATTCAATAAAGAATTATTTGGAATTTGTACTAAAGAGAAAAGGAAGCAAGGCTTTCAGAGAAAGTAAGATCAGAAGGTTACACTTAAAGAAAACCACAAGTTGTATATCTGTACATGAGTAAAATCACTCTCTAGATGACCAACCTAAAAACACCTCACCCCTAAACAAAAGGGGAAACATACAGATATGTAGCAGAACTGTTGGGGGAAGAGAGGTTCAGAGTGAAGTGCTCCTGGCGTCTTTATCAAAAAGCAAATATAAAAAGTCAGGGATAAATATGTCATTCAAAAGAGGAAGGAAGAAGTGGAGGGAACAGAGGAAGTGCTCGCTGAACAAGTGACAATTAGCAGATATCCATCTATTTGGCTAAAGCACCATAGTATGCCAGAAGCACAGCCAGATATGCTTTGCATTGCAGTGTCTCTTTTTGCCTTTTAATTCAGATGATTTTTCTCAAAACTGGTATGGAAGAGAGGGGTTTTTTCTTCTCTAGGGGTTCTAGCAGCTTTAAGCCCTCTGACTGGTATCAGCTATCTCCACAAAAGATAAACACCCAAGACTCCAAAAATACTCTCCTTCTGAAGTATGCCCTGCTCAACACATTGTTAGCCTCATCCAAACTCTATTCTGTAGGAAAAGTCACACATACCAGAATTTAAGCATTCAGGGACCATGCTCAGACCAAAGGGTTTTGTTAGCATGAAGTGCTATGTGTGTTTGGGATGTGCTGGGAACAATATCCACAGCAGGTGGTATTAAAATACCTCCTTGGAAGTGACAGAAGACACTAATTACTTTCAGTTTAAAGCTGAAAATACACACATTTGCATTGTGTTACACATCACTAGTCAAGTCCATGTCCTTAGTCCTTCCACAGACTTCAAAGCAGAACAGATTTCTTTCATGGAGAAGCATACTTTCATTAGTGCCATAGTGACAGGACTAATCCCTCCTTTCCCCTCCCA
>NW_009930045.1:3420-30135 GCF_000696875.1 Nestor notabilis | reverse complement strand
TTCCCTACTAAACAGGAAACTAAATCTCAAATCAGCTTTCCTTTTTTCTTGCACAGGTGCTCAAGAAAGGCCTCGAAGAATAGCTGTTTAGGAAACAGCAGGAGAGAGCAGCCTTTGAAAACATGGAAGAACCTTACTGCGAGCATCTTTCTTGATGGACCAAGAGCTGTATTTACAGTAAGGAAATTAAAATAATCCTGCAAAATAAAATGCTCATTTTCAGTACTGCACCTCTTTGTCACACATGTAACTTAACTGGATGTGTGCTACAGTATAATTAAGAAGTCTATTTCACTTCCTATACAAGTTCTTCATGCAACTTAGACTCAATTCAAGGATAAAGCGTACACCATTCAAAACCTCATAGCCCCATAGCCCAAGTTTTGAGCAAAATAGTAATTTTGTATCTGCATGCATTCATATTCAAGGCCACTACAAATGACTAAACTAAGCTTGACAGACAGCAATATTGTTTCCTGAATCAAATTTCCATCTTTTCTTCTCACTTTAGCCCATTAGGAAATCCATTTTCCTTATCCACTGATGGGAGGGGATGGAGGGGAAGAGAAACATAAAATCAACAGTCTCGTATGTCTTCAAAAGCATTCAGAAGAATGGGGCTGGGGTGCAGGAAAATAGTGAGGTTGTTAAGGCTCTCCAAAGAAACAAATCAAATGTCTCCATCAATACACATAAATACTGCATTTAACAATTGAAACAACTTCCTGGTAGTTTTGGCGTGAGCTGGCAATTACTAGAAGCCACTATTTCTCTTTCATTTAAATTTTATCTTTTAGAAGCAGGCTAGTTCAGTTCCAGTGTCACCACCTCTGTTTCTACAAAATGCTGAAGATTATTTTGTATGAAAAGCTCACTGGATTGAAATTACACCCCACGTCATTTCATAAACAAACAAGAGAAACAGGGACTGCAAACAGCATGGAAATGAAGAGGTCTGTATTTGCAAGAGACAGACAACATAACCTGACTTGTACATGCAATTCAGGCTTGATAGCAGTTTCTCCTGGAACTGTATTTGGAGGTATTTCAGGCTTGAAATTACAGCTTTAGCTATTTACTTCATATAGCTATAACATACTCTCAGAAGGTAATGAAATATTAATGAGTAGAAATCGCTATTCCAGCACTCAGACTCCTGCTCTTAATTCTTACAGCAAGGCCTTTTAGACAGATTACTATAGAATTTAGCCAATCAATACCTCAGGTTGGCAAATAAATTTGGTACAGAAAGAACCATTGCTGAGCAAGTGCTGGTAGAAAGTAGTTTGACAGAAAAACTACAGTTTGTAAAGCAGAAACAAGGGGACATGTGGAGGTCTGAAAGAATCAGTGTTTGGCCTTGAGGCGGGCTGTATTGGACCATAAAATTATGCTTTTGCTCAGACCCAACATAAAACATTACATATCCAGTTTGGGAAAATTCACTTAGCTTTTAATAATACTTCTTTTCCCCCCCTCATTAATTTCTTGAAGTACAGGCACCTATACATTAATTTTACCAAATCTGCCACTTCGGTTTTACACATTGATCAGTTAAAGGTTTACCATCTGTTTTTTTTTTTTCCTGAGTGCATCAATAGAGTAACTGCACATAGACAGAAGCATACTGGCCTTATTTATTTCACTTTTCCAAATACAATGAGTTATCGTAGCTTAACTGTCACCATAGCAAGGGATAAATGAGGGAAGATTACAGTTAAAGGCTCACTACTTAAAGTACAATAATACTTCTCTTAAGAGTAAGTAAAGATTTAGGAGATTTCCAAGCTTTATCAGCTAGCACTATGAACTACATGAGGGAACATTTCTATCATTTACCAACATTTCTAAGTATTAGGCCAAGAAAGTATTATGAATACCTTTATTTAGTTCTTGAAAGATGTGGTTTTAGTAACAAAACAGATATTATGACATGAATTATATTGCTTTAATATACATTACAATGTAACCTGTTATTAAGAGTTTGGTTCTCCTTTTCCACCCTCATCCTCCAGCTTAATAAGAAAAGTGAGAGAAAATCTGAAATGGCATTTGTCTCACTGAGGAAAGTATAATAAAGTTACACTCCCCTTTATAAAGACTTTAAATAGGGATAGAAGTGCTCCAGGCCAGCTCTGACAGGTATGGTAAACAATTTCAGACCTTGCAGGAAGAAAAAAAAAAAAAAGCAGAATAATGTGTTCTTAAAAAAATAACGCGAAAGAGTGGGCCAGAAACGACTGAACTGAACACTGAAGGAACAATTCATTTGTTTAGTGCTAGACCATCATTTCAACTACTTGCAGGGCTATTTTTAAGGGTGTGAGGTGGGTTTGTTTTTTTTTTTTTTAGCAAATTCACCTTTGTGCTGTCTTACTTCCATTTTTCTAGTCCAATAAAACCCACAAAACTGTTCAGAAGTGCTATGCAGCAGGAACATGTCGTAGACATACACGTTCCGCAGCCAGCTTGAGCATCTAACGCCTCTCAATAGCTGACGGCATTTATGTAGACAGAGCTGTGTGGGAGAGCCTTCCCCATCTCCACCTCCTTCAGGTAGTGCTCTACGAGAACACAGTTCAGGAAAACAGCTCATCCCCTGCAAGCAGCGACCCCACAATGGAAAATGCAGCAGCACAAACTGAACAGCAGCAGATGAGGAAATGTAACCCAAAGAATACCCCTTTTCACAGTTTATCTCTGCTACCACTTTTCTGCTTGGAATAGGGCAAATACATCTTACTTCTACAGCTACATGACTTAGTGGAGCTTGATGCAGATTTAATTATAGATTTCTTATTCATTCATACCACAGTCAAACATATGTAATTATAATAAAGATATTAATATATCAGTAGGTATTTATAACTATATATCACAATTCATAGCTTAATTCATATAATAAACATAGATTTCATATTAATTCCATATTAATTCAAACCTGAGTATTTATACCTGTGATTTTCAATTAAAAAAAAATACTGTTCTGAGAACCTAGGCACCCAGCATATGTTTAGGTACATAATTCCCATTGAATTCAGTGGTTTGGGGTTTAAGCATTTCCATATTTCAGGAACTCTTGTCAACAGTCACCATCCAATGACTCTCTCCAGACTTCAGGGAAGGTAGATAAAAAGGAAGTACATACTCTGAAGGCCTGCCTGAAGGAGATAGTTTCCATAAGCATTAGACATGGAGAAGTATTTGTTAGTCAGATGATGGTTATACTATATCTAAAATACCACACAACTAGCCACCCAAAATTCATAAGCTAAGAAGTGATTCTTTTCTTCTAACAGCATCCCACATTTCCTTGCTGTTCACAGTAGCTAGGTAACTGTTCTTCATGTTTGCTATGGATTTGTTGTCCTAGGTTGTCTGCCAGGAATCCAGCACACAGGAATTCTCTCCCTTGCATGCCTCAGTGACCTACCGATGAGCTACTTTTACAACAATTATAAAGGCTTTTGCAATTGTACACACTTCTTTCCCATGGAGCAGAGCACACCAGTGATGCAGGACCCTGATGGAACCTGTGGGTGACACAGGAATGTCAGGTTGCTGCACCAAGGTATGCCAATTCCCCACTCAAAGCACTCCCCAGATCAGTTGTAAGCACACAAAAGTAACAAATGTGCATACTTGCAGCCAGAGAAAAGCTCATTTATTTCCCAGAGTTTATCTAACTGCATAGCAAATGAGCTTCCAGAGGGTGATATTTCAAAACAATCATGTCAGCAGTGAGACTTAGTTCCCTTTGCACACTGAGCAGCTTCAGGACCCTGTGAGGGCAACATACAAGAAGCCTCCATGCAGATCAGTAGTTCTTCACAGCAGGAGCTGAGTGGCATTTGACAGCTTTCAGGTCAGCCAGTGAAGCAAGACACCCCCAACACCCCCCCGCCTAAAGTCACCACAGGATTCAGAATCCAAACACATTTGATGTTAGCTAGCAACTGAGCCTCAGCCATCATAGCAGCATCAATACCTGGGCTTTCTGTACCATCTGTGGATTCAGTGCCAAGACGGCAGTACAGAAGAGGTAGCAAGCAGAGGCTCTTATATACCTGAGGGGCAATGTTGGAGACTGTACCTTGACCTTAGCCCCAACCCAGAAGGTACCTAGAAAAAACATACAGCTTATTCCAGTGGTAATATAGAGCAAAAATAATGATTAAAATATATGTATGCATAGAATTTAAGTGCTCCAGTTCTCTGACGAGAAAAAAGGCCCAGGGGGGAACTTACCCATGTAGCCTTGTGCAGTGAACTAGCAGGGAAAGGCAACCAAGGCAGAGCTCGTTGCCTCATAAGAGATGACAAAGGGGATTTTCAGCCCCACAGAGGTGCTTTTGCTACCTGAGCATCCATGAGCAGCACACCTTACATCAGCCTGAGCAGGTAAGACCTGTGCTGCAATTCTTATTACTCATTTGTGCACCCTAAGCATGGAAATAAGTTTATCACTTTCTTGTGCACAAAATGTGTATTTGTAGATTCCAAGCCCTTTCTTCCCATAAACATGCCATTTCCTGCAAATAAGTGCCTTTTCCTGTTAGGTGGAGACTTCAAATGCTGTCTGGCAGGAAAGAAAATTTAATCTAGATCATGCCATACTCCAGGTCAGTGTTCTAACTGCTGGTTTTCAGCGCAGGATTGCACCATCCACTGGTCCAGGTAGGCTTCGTATGAAGTGACTTCACCCGTGTGCTACTTGTACCCTGCTTCTGTTGCTCCCCTCAGACCTAGAAACTCTTAAGCAAATACTGCCAATTTTATTCATATTACACAATTATCAAGACTGATTCAACACCAGAACTCACGCAGCAGAGGACAGCAGAGCAAGACACAAGCTTTACCTCAACAGAGGCAAATTAAGCTGCTATCTCCATTGTGCAGACTAAGCAGCAGGGGGCGGGGGTTTTGGGGGGATTAGGCAAGTTGCCAGAGGTCACACAAGAAAACATCTGCAATACCATAAGGAGCTGAGACACCCCAAACCCCATTCAGAGCTGCAGACCCTTGCTTTTTTATAGCCTTGTAACTAAAAGGACAAGGAAAGCTTTACCTCTGTAAGCCTGGAAGGCAGGTTCTCAGATTTTATCAACTTTGTGAGCAGTTTTGTTCACCTGCCTAGCAATGTTTGCCACTGCTGCTGCTTGAAAGGGTCTCACACTGCAGCAGGGGAGAAAAGGTGATTGTTTGAAAAGCCAGGAAATATAAAACTGCAAGGAATCACCGGAATAGCTGACAAGCAGGCAGAGCATCCTCAACCACTTCAACCCATCCCTTAATCAATTGAATTGCTTTCTAGATGATTAGACCCCTTAGGCTTTCAAGTCCCAGCATACAGACCAAGTATTAAAAGGGTACCTTTCGGTCTGCATTTGTACTTGTAGGATTCAAGGTCAAGTCCAAGTAGGAAATCTTCACACAAATCCTCAACATGATGGCAAAAAAAAAAGCTGAGAAGAAAATTAACCTCAGATGAAAGCTAGTAATAGTCTTGACTTTTGACTCCTGATGCTCTCCACAGTGAGAGAGGGTTATTATTCCCTCCCATACCCTTAAAAGAGGAAATCCTAGGCAAAGGCAGAAAAATAAGAGATAGATTTTTCTAAGGCAGCACTGCCACCTATTGTCACTGCTACAGTTTGCTCACTTTGAGCCTCATTTTACAGCCCTTCAAATGTCTGTTAAAACTAAGACTTTCCCTTTTTCCCTCAATCCCAAACTGTTTGAATTAACCACAGCTCCCATCTTCTGCTGAAGACATATCACCCAGATATGACTCAGAATTTTATTACTGGCTACAGTGGAGAAAACAGATTTACCTGAGTGCAGAGCTCATGTGGTTCATGTGGTACAATTTACTCTTGACCTTTCCAATTTCTAGTTTGTATTGTTGAACAAATAACTGTTTTCTCCTACAGTCAAACTCCAATGTTTTTGCCAATTTCCCTATTCATACACACATCTTATGCTCAGATCACAAATACTAGGAAAGGCCCAGAAAAATACCTAGAAGCACCACACAGGTCCGCATATAGCCCCTCTTAGTAAAACTGTGCATCATTGCTACTCACAGAGAGTGATTTCATTAGCAAAGTTAACAAGAAGGCTCGCATGGCCATCACCTAGCTCCTGAGACAGACCTTTAGGTCTGCCCCTACTGAGGCCTCCTTCTGAAAAAGCCCAAAGAAAGAACCTTCCAAAATGACCTAGCAGGTAGGTGATATGAAAGCAAGAATAAAGGTCGCTGAATTTTACCTGAAGGAACAGTCTCCAGGTTGCCTGATGACCTTCAAAATGGCTGTTTCTTTGGCAGTGCTGGGCAACTGCAGAGGGACTCTGCCAGCATCACCTGCCACTATGCTTTCAAGCACAGCAGATCACACCCTAATTATATGAATGCCTTTGCGCTTTGGTGAATCTACCTTTTGCCACCCTGGGGAAAAAGATTCAGTAGTGGAGACTAGTCATGGTGTGACATCAAGTTTATTTGCATGTGTTCATATATCTGTATTATGATGAAAACAAAAGGTAGGACCTTTGAGCATCTTACTCAGATATAATGGGAAATAGCAGATATATCACTAAAGGCTACTAGTACAGTAACAAGCAAATGAGTGATATAATTGCCAAAGGCTTATTTCTGCTATGTGCATTAACTTAAATTTATACTTGAGTAGTTCCAAGATACAGTGAATATGTTGTTATTCTAAGCACTGAATAGGAGAAAAACAATGAAGGATAAGGTGCTTAAGGTAACTTCTGGAACCACTTCTTGCTTTCTGCACTTACTTTCAGTGCCTGGGTTATTGTACGAAAAGTGGTGCCTAGAGATGGTCAAAAAGTCAAAAAATAAGTTTACCTACAAGCACAAGCACTCCCATAAAAGTCACTATGACATGATTGCTGCCACTACCAGAAGACCCAAGTAACAAATCCCAGCACTAAGCTAGAATTTTCCTTTCCAAAAGGTAAGATGCTCCTTGCTCTAACATTAAAAACCTTGCAGAATTGTTACCTTTGCAACAATTGATGCGTAGAAAAATACCTAATACAAGAATGTATAACTTCATCATTTGATATCAAAGAGTCTGAACTGAAAGTGCGTATTCTGAAGGGATAAAGAAGCCTTACTTGTTTACTTTTCAAAAATTGGGACATTTTAGAGGTTCTGGAGACCAAGGTGCTAGGGTTGTCACCAAATATTGTGCCAGACCAGCAAAATAAGGCAGAATACATTTACTTTTTAACCAGTTCTAGAGTTCATCACAACTTCCAAATACCCATGGGGGAGAAAAGCAGCAAGAGCAAGGCTGCAATCCCTCTGGGGCAGCCCAGTGAGTCTCTGGTATCCTCCAGCCTGCTGTGGTCAGAGCTCACCTAAAGGAGGAAGACCTCAGGACTTCTGCCTTCTATTACACTTCTGGAATTAAGATGATTTTAAAAATTGGGTTTCGTCTGGCCCATTCTTGGTGGTTATTTACAGCCAAGTGATGGCTTCTCCTCTGGTTGGATCTGGCCTTATCTTCCTTCAAGATGCTGAAGGTATCTCCCCTCCAAGACTTGTCTGCCCATTCACCCCTCTCCAAGACAATCTGAACATGAGCCGTGCCTGCAGGATGCACTCCCTAGAGACCATTAGGGGGACACAAGGGTCCTAAGGTTTATCTTTCCCCTCCCATTAAAGAGAAGGCCTGTTTGGTTTATACGCCTTAATTCTTCCAGAAGTACACCAACAATTACACTCCGCAGCAAGTTTATTAGAAGCAATTATTATTACAACAGCAGTTTTGAAAGATGTGAATATTTCTTAAAAGTTGTTTTTCCAATGTGTTTTAAGTAACAAAAAGTTCAGCACCAAAGGAAGTTCTTGGTGAGAGAGGATCATTCAAGCATGAAAACTAATTTGAAAAATAATTACTTCAAGTCAAGTCAGTCCTATGTACTCACCAGAAGCTGTTAAATCCTCCAAGTTAACAAAATAATGAACAAACAAATCAGGTGGGAGAGGGGGCAATAAAAAGAAAATTAAAATGGAAGTATTTTAACAAAGACCCAATAGCAAAGTCAGGCAGGCAGCTGTGTCTGCACAACTGGGTGTAATATTGTGATATGGGATCTGGGAAATATTTTCTTCAGGTTTTAAAGCTTATTAGTGGCTCTAACTGCACTCTAAATTAGAAATCGCCAGAAATCAACAAGCTGCATAAAGAGAGCAGCCGTGTGTTGTATATGCTTATTTTTAGGGGAAAGTCACTTGGCTCCATATCTTTGCTTTTTGAGGGATGACTTAAGTAGGAAAAGATACTGCATTTATAAAATTTTCGTGACAGATCTCGGGCCGAATTTTTGTTATTTTAAGCAACCTTTATCACACAGAAAAAAACATATGATGCAAGTGGAATGCACCATATGGTTGAATGGTAAAGTCTCTTTAAACATGAGCCCCTTAAGGAGAGTTTTTTCTTTATTATAATCATTTCCATTAATTTCTTCTCCCTTTAATTCCCAAGTTCTTGTCCTTTGACACGGCTGAGCTGCCGGGGGTAACAATCAAAAGCACAGCCCTAGCGAATAAACAGGAGCCTGCGGGACAGAAGGGCACAGGGCTGTGAATATGTGAGGAAGCTGGCAAGACCCATGATGACCTTGTTCCCTGTGCCAGGGCCCAGGCCCATCACTGTACACTGCTTTGGTGCAAGCACAGCCAAGGACATGGTCACTGCCCTGTATTTGGCAGTAACTAGAATATCAAGAGGATCCCTATTCTCATTGTACTTAATCACTCTTCAGTGATTTTATTGTCCCTTTTCATACTGATTGTTCAGGATTTGCTACAGTCCCCTCCCACACTTTACAATCTACTTTTCCTAATTGTTTCCATCTGCCTTTGTTTTGCTAGCTTTTTCTACCACATGGGATCAAACTTCCCCACTGCCCTTCTATTGAGTGCAAGTCAAAAGAGCCATACAAGCATGTACTTCTATACCCAAATAAAGCCATTAAATTCTATCAGGCTAACTAATATTAAGCAAAGTCTCATATCATTTACTGGGCAGGGACTAATTTTTGTGGAGCACTGACCCCCAGGATCTCATTTCATAATCTTCCTTCCACACTGCCACAATAGCATATGTGAATATCCTGTGCTGCAGATAACAGAGGATTGATATTTGCTGCCTGCTGCTGCCTTTATCTCACACTAAGGAGTTTTCATCTCAGAACTCAAGAAGCCCTATGAAAAACCAAATGAAAACACATTGCCTCTGATGAATCATATTGTCTCCAGCCCCAGAAGTCCCTGGAAAATAATATTTTAATACTTACATATGCCCTCTTGTGGAGATTCTAATATTAGATTGTCTTATTTTAAGGCTTAACCCAGTTTAACTCAGCTGTTCTGAGCGATGCTTTTTTTACCCCAGAAACCCAGTCAAGAGACTTCCCTCCAGCAGCAATGCCTGGCTCCATCTCACACACACTTGAGAACACCTTGTGCCTCAGGTAGTGCAAAAAGGAGGAGTTAGGGACACTACTACTGATAGGTTGTGGGTTTGGGAAGGCCAAGTGGCACAAAGGCCAATTATTCCTCATCTGTGGTGCATGGACCCAAGTGGCTGAAGCTACTCAAGCCTTCCTGGATAGTCCTTAAACTGTGATTCTTCTGAAAGAGAAACAGAAGAGCCTGCTGGGTTGCTAGCCAACCTCAGGCTCACCGTCTTTCCACAGAGAAAACTGGAATTAAAGTCAAGTGTGCAAATCATACCATAGTCAGACATAACCAAAATACCCTTATCACAAGTTCAGGTTTCCCTCTGTAAGGTCCCATGGAGTTAAAAAGGGATTTCTGGTGTTTCAGGGCATGTTCTGTCATACAAGCCCCTTCATAAATATCCCGAGCTAAAGGGTGCATTTCACAAGTCCCACTTCAGACAGGACACCTTGTAGTCAGGAGTTCCTACTGACTTCACAATGCAGGCTCACCTGCGGTGGTACCAGCACCAGGGTCACCGGCACAGCAAAGAGACACAGAGACAGCAGCTCCTCCCAGCTTGCCTGTCACCTGCCCTAGACGACGTGAGACCCAGCAGCCAGACCCTAGGCTGGGCTTCTCAAGCTACCAGGTGTATCAACAGCAACTGCTGCTTCTCCTGCAGACAGGCCTAAGAAGAGGCTGTTCTGCTTCTGGAAATCCATCTTCAAAGAAGAGCTTCCTTCCAGTCTCCTCAAGTATTTTCCTATTGATATTCCCAATGCCAGTCAGCCAACTTTCATTTATTGCCCTCTCCCCGCCTGCTTTCCACCACCAGTGACCTATTTATTTATTTCCACCACTACTATGACCTATTTATGGTTGAATACTTAGACTTTCAACTTTGCAGTTCTAGGTTCTTTGAATATTACCCAACATAATGCAAGAATATATATGTATACATACATATATATAAAAAAAAGCATTATGCTAATATTGAAAGTACAGGAAAGGGAGAAGGGAAACCCAATAAGTGTTGCAATATTTCACTGCAAATCTACCTCTACTGTATAACAGGAATTTTTACAACTGAAAACCATTGGTAGTGGGTCAGAAATGCACATTGCTACACTACTTTGTCTTAGCTGAAGATCCACTCCAACTTCAAAGCTTTTTTTCAGAACAAATGAACCAGAGAAAGTGATTTTCCTATAGTTTCCTTTGAGCTATATGACACCACACCTCCATAATAATAGTCTTCATTCTGTCCTTTAACTAACTGAACTTATGCATTTCTATTCTTACCAACCATGTTAACTGTAACAGGCTTATTTTGAGTAAATTGGCTGTGCCTGATAAGAGGACATTTTTAAAAGCAATTCATGTCAGATGTTAATTATACTTCCATTTTAATTTTCCATTAGTTTTACACTTTTTTGCTCAATTGGAAAAAATAAATTCTTAAACAAAAGAATACCCAAGTCCCCAGTGTCCTCCTGAATTATTCACAACACCTAGCTCCCAAAGTGATCTTGGTGTCTGTTTTCCTCAGCTTAGATTTTATTAGCTCGGAATCAAGCAGGAATCTTGTCTCTTTAGGAATATTGTCTCTTTTTTTTAAGTTTTATTGTCTTTAAAAATCCTGCAAAGGGTATTTCAGAAAAATTAGAAGCTTTGTGAGGTGTCACTCAGGCTAGTAGATTACAACAAATACTTTTACAAACATCTTTGAACCTCAAAGCTGCAATTTGTCTCTGAAATAGAGTACTTCTGAGTGTTTTTATATCATATTCTGCTTTCAGATATTGCTTCGAGTACAGCAGATGTTTTGCTTGAAGTGATGATTCCATTCAGTCCTAAAACAAAGGCTACTTTGTCCTTGAACCTTGGTAGTAAAACAATCTCTGGCCTTTAGACATTATCCACGGTGCAAGTTGGTAGTAAGTAAAACAAAATTGCTTAGAGCAATTCCCAAAGTGACCAGGGTTTTTCTGGGCTGGTGTGCTAGTTTCCTTGTAGCATTTTGTGTAAGTCCTTAGCAGTACACTGTCAGCATCTGGGAGCCACAGCTGCAGCCCAATGTACATAGAGTATATTAATGCTCTTCCTTGCTTTTCTAAGGCACATCCCAGCTTTGCATCTAAAGCCAGAGACATGATTGTTACAAGGCACTACTCTAACGCTGGCGGAGCTGCTATCATCTGCCTTTTTCTTTTCCACTGCAGATTTCTTCTTCTGAGTTTTTGAAAGATCAGCTTCCACACCAACAGATGATTTTAATGACTCTGTTAAAGCGTAAAATCAGTTTGTGATGTTTCCAAACTTGAAATTATTCTAAAGTGAGCTGTGAGCTTTAAAGTCTGGGTCTGAAATAGCCTGCAATTCCCTCAGATTTCAGGTGTATGGAAATGGCAGTTTGTCCACATAAAGAGACAAGCAACTATGAAAACCATTGAAAAGCTCAGATGCCATCCAACTACTTAGGAATTAAGGAGTTTCCATCCATTTCAGTGATTAATATTGTATTTGCAAAATCATTTTTTAATTAATAGTAATCAAATTGCAAGTTTCCAAGTCTTAAGGACTCCTTAAAATATATTGAAATTAAATTCACGTTTTTATTCATGGTACCTTTTCACACATTTCCAGATATAACCCACCTAAAAATTCACAAAGTATTTTCTTACTAAACAGTGCACTGGCTTTATCATTTACTCATTGTGATCATCCATTAATTTCTCAGTGACATTTTAAAAGCAAATAAGAGGCACCTTGATTTTTTAAAGGTTCTTCAATTTCAGTTCTGTACATTTGTCTGTTATACTATTTAAATAGTAAAGTTACATTCACTTATGGCTATGGTTTTATTGTCCCTCATTTTCAGCTGCAGATTTGGTGCTGCAGGTGGCACCCTACACTTAGCAAAGAAATCCGTCACCTTGCATACCTTAAGGCCTCACTGGTTCCCTTTCTTCCCACCACAATAGTTGCATAAAGCCTGTATTTAATTCATGAAATAGCAAGTAAGGGTGCTTACCTAAGAAAGAAGAGTTTATTACAGCCTTCTCACACGCAGCAGTACTCTACAAGCTTCACTGATCTGAAGTAACATCTATGGAACGCTAACCCTCAGTGTTTTATACCTCTTTTCACTAGGTTAAGAAAGCTGCAGCTTCCGAACTTGGAGTTGAAGCTTTGGGAGCACCTAAATCTTCACATAAACATCCATGTTTTAAAAATATTCTTCCATATGGTTAGAGGGCAGAGCACCTCCAGTTTAATTAAGGAAGCTCCTCGGCAGGTCTCATGGGTAGGCAGAGTACTACAGCATACAGTACTTACCTGGGGATGCATAGTTACCCAGTACTCCCTTTGCATGCTGACTTCCCATGTTTGCCAAGCTCCAGGAAGAGCATCTGCTTCCTTATATTTTGTTTCATATTTTGTGTCTACTTCAGCTGTTATATTGCCATCACTTCAGCAGAGACACCCTAATACATATTTGGAAAAAAGCCTCACATCAGTGGGACCCTGTTCCCTATAAATATCTAGGCATTATTGTGAAGCTAATCATGAGAAATTTATAAATAACAGTATTACTGGGAAAAAAGATGTTTCCATAACTTTTCTTTTTTGCTATTTCCCAGAGAAATAACATTCATAATGAGCTGAGTCCATCCAAGGCTAATTTACCATTCTATACATAAGATGAAATCTAAGGAAATAAAAATCCAGGTAAAAGTGTGTGAGAGAATGCATTCTGATAACCTGTTATTCAGGGTCTAAAAAAAAAAAAAAAAACCAAAACAACAAAACCCAGTAATAAAATCACAAAGGAAGTAAGTAGTAAGTGTATGTATGAAGTCCCTTTTTCTGAAAAGGGCACATTTCAGTGAAAAGCAGCTATACCATTAACATATACCAGCAAGCATGTTTAAGGGAAAAAGATGTGAAGGCTTCTGCAGCTATTAATTTGACAGGATAAAAAGGTTATCAACAGGTAACCTGATCTGGACACAGCAAGAGGCATGACAATGACAAACTCGCCCTCCCCGTTTTAAATGAGGCTTTTGGGGTTTTAGCTGACCAACCTTAAATTAAGTTCTAGGACCAAAGCAGCAAGTTAACCTATATAATATTATAGCTGTCAAAGCTTTTCTGTGCTTTTGGACCTTGTGAGTTTCTGAGAACACCCCCTTTATTCCAGCCTTATCAGATATACTACATGGAAAGCATAATATCAAGACAAAGCCACTAACATACTTAAATTTCACATTTGACTGAGAAACCAGTACTAAGAAAACGCAAGGGAGGTCATCTCCCTGAAGTTATAGAAACATAGTAATAGGCTCTAAGGTGGCAGCAGGTGAAGAATTACCCAGATTACAAATAGAGTTTAAACACAACAGCTCTAAATAGTATCAGGTGACAGTTTTGAGTTGACTTTAATGAACAAAGAAGAGCCAGCAGCATCATTTATGTTTCTTTCATAATCATCAGTGTACTCTGGGGAAGCCCAGAGTCTTTCCAGCACCCCAAGATGTCCTAATAAGCACCAGTTGCTGGAGAGACTAAAGCCACATCTGCTGAAGGAAATCATGGGCTTTCCATCCTACAAGCGTAAACCCATCTGTCCTCATTTCACCAGCCCCAAACCATGTTCCCTCTTTGAAATATTAAAAAGCCACCTGGACATGAGCCTAGGCAGCCAGCTGTAGGTGGCCCTGCTTAAGCAGGGGGCTTGTCAAGATCACTCCCAGAGGTCCCTTGCAACCTCAACCACTCTGTGAAGCCAAAAGGCAAACTGCTTTCTACCTCATTTCTGTTTCATCCACAGAAAGAGTGAATGAAATCAGGTAACAAGACCTCCAACATCACACCAGGATGGCTAGATTACCTCTGCCAACACACAGAGTCTTGGATGCAGCAGAAACATCCATGCACACATACTACAGAGCTCCATCCTTTACCAGTTTCAGCTTCCCCCACTAAAGTAATCCAGCCCCTTCCCACATTTCTATAGCCTGCTTGCCCAGTTACATGAGGTTCCTGCTTTCTTCATAAAGACAGAGGTACTTGTGAGAGGGTGGTAAGCACATGCTCCCAGTCAGTTACTGCCAAAGGCAGATAGGCTTAGCTTTCTAAAAAAACCCACAGTCTTGACTATTTAACCATCTGCCAAAACAGACCATCATCATTTGGAGTCCTTCCCACTGTTAACCATGTCAAGCCAGGAACCAACTGCCTTGAGCACTCATAGCCCATACAAATTCACCTAGGTCTTCTGTATTTCCATACTGAAATCTTATTGCTCAGACTCTTCCTACTAGTAATCAAGCTCACACACCCCAAACCCTTGAGCAAAAGCAACAAAAGAACTAAAAGCAACAGATTTTCCTGCTCTAAATTATATCAACAGAAGCTCTCCTATTCCAGCACCCAGTATAGTTACTGACTCAACCAATACACCTAAAGAGACATCCCATATGCTTCTTCCTGCCTGAACTTTTATAGGGAGGGACACACCCCCAGGTGGGAAGGGAGCCTGCAGCCAGGGCCCAGAGGGCATTAAAAGGCTTTGATGGCCTTGATGATACTCACTTGTCCCACAGTCCAGGGGGTCTTTTTAAGTTTGGGGGCTTGCTTGCTCTTTATGGTTTTTCTGAATTTTTGCTGATTTTTCTGAGTTGGTCTTAGATCTGACCTTTTATTTCACCTTCTATTGCTCAGTGGAGTGTGGATGAAGCCTCTGGCTATCCTGTTCCCTGCTTCCTCCATCCTTAAGGGTTGTGTCTTGTTGGGAAGACTTGTATCTGTGTTATGGCCATCCTCAACTCCTAGCTGGATCTTCCTCAGAGAGCAGCCTTGCTCTTACCACTGGCTGATGAATCTTGTTGTCTTTCTATGTGCTGTCATCCATTTCTTATGAATATCTGACTTGTATGTTTGTCCCATGTATAGGTAAGAGACTGAAGTGAGTTTTGGAAACTGGTATCAGAGGTGGGATCTCCATATGTGAGTTAGCCTGTTGTAGGCCACCCTGGATGCAAGGCAAGTTCTCTGGAAGCTCTCCCCTCTCAAACCCATAGGTTTATGTATGCTGCACATGAGGCTTGCACGGTTGGCTCCCATCTCACAAGCATTGTGTGGAATGGTTGAAGGGTGGTACTTCACCCGTGTGCTGTGCCTGCTGTTGGGATTCTTCATGCCCTGTACTCAAAGGGGACTTTCTGAAAGGCCCATTCCCCAGAGAGCAGCATAATGCCAGTTTCTCCTTCTCCTGCATGTGACTTCCATGATTTACATGGCTGTGGCAGAGCCAAACATCTGCTACTGCTTTTTCATGTAACACAAGGAAGCTGGGAGGTTTGCCTGTGGAAAGGCAGGGGATAAGATGTTAGGTGCAAATTGCAAATACCATGAGCTACCTCACTTGGCTGGTAGCAGAGCTGTGGGAGGCTGCAACTAAGAACATAAATGTGCTGTGCATGGGACAGAAACTGATCATAACATTTATTTCTGGAAGATGTCAGTCAAAGAAAATATTACAATGTTGGTTTTTTGTATTACTTTAATTGGAACAGGTTGAGATGTGGAGCTGCTTACTCCCACCCATGGAGAACAAAGATTTAAGAAGACAAAGGGGGCAGACTTAAGAGATGGGGGAAAGTGTAAGAATGTAAAAACTGAGCTTACATCAATATTTTAAAGTATGGAAAAAGGTAGTAAAGCAAATACTAGTTTTCTTCGTTACATTCCTGGTGGTTTATGACTGTTAAGCTTCAGTTAATTAACATACCTAAGCAAAGATGTAATGTAAATACATTGTTAGTATTTTAAGTAGAAATTGCAAACAAGAAAGTTACTACTATTTGTGTAACTAAGTTTATTCTACCCAAAACATTTACGTATTTATTATAACCTTATACCCTGAGACCAGTGAATTCTCACATATCAACTCCAAGTGACATGAAAGAATTAATTTTCTGCCAGTGGCAATCTGGAACACCAAATTCATTAGGTAGTGTCGGAGCCAGCATTTTTAGTACCCTTTACTCCATGGTAATTAATTGCAATGCTGACTTGACCTAATAGCACAATTGCAAATGTGCTGGATATTCCACACATTTTTTTCTTCCAGCACTCAAATACTTGTGGTTTTTCTTCAGAATGTCCTGGAACAAACATTTGTGGCATGTCTAGACCAGCACTTAGTGTTGAATTTGGTTAACTCAAGTTAATTGGTAATCAATTAACTGGCGGTAAAATAGGACCAAACCCTCCTCTCTAGGCATATTGCAATCCATCAGGCAACAGAAAAAGTCCTGCAGCCTGACTGCATGACCCTCATCTTTTCATTAAAGCGTAAGGTTCACTGAAAAATGTTAGCATTTGTAAGTCAGTAGCAAAGATGTTATTTGCATAACAGTCCAGCATCTGTCTGTGAGCACAGAGTGTCTCGAGGAGTAACTTTCTCCAGCTATAATGATCTCTAGGGTATAAAACCAACACTATTGTATGACTGGTCTGCAGCTGGTGTGAAGAAGTAATGTGGTGGAGATGCATTTAGGGCACATAGCTGTTCGTGAATGCACTATATGGAAGCTAGTGCTTGATGCTGGTGGTGGCATTTGGCATCCTGGCTGGAGCCTCTGCTTCCCCAGCTGTGTGGCATTAAGGGCCAGAGGGCTCATCAGTAGCTGGGGGACATCACTGGCTGTCAGGTGGTTGCTCTCGGGGGCCAGCTAGCCATAAACAAGGTTCAAAGGTCTTGCTGGAAATAGCTCTCAGTATTTGTGCTGTCAGTGTTTGTTTAATCAAGACCCGCTGAAAGTGATCTCCAGAACTCATGGTCTCTGACCAATTCCCCCCAGCAGAGCAGCACATCAATTACTGCAACTGCACTGGCTTTTTCTTCTGTAATACCACATTGTTTCCTGGCATTCTGTTGTGTGTTCCTCAATGGGTCCTCTGGCATTCAGAACAGAAAAGGTTTTCAATTGAGAAGGGATTGTACTTCAGCAGAATATTTGTTTATGTTTACCAAGTGTGCTGAGAACCCAAATCTTTGCTTTCTTTCTTACTCTGATAATGAGGCGAGATAATCCCAGTGACAAGATGCTGCCTGATCATCTTGTGGAAATCAAGGGCTTTGTTCACAGAAATGGTAGCAGTGGTGTTTACACACTATACACAGAAATATAATGTCTCTGCATGTCTAAAAACATGAAAGGTTTTTTTTTGAGGATTGAAGCGGTCATTTCAACAGAAATGGAATAACTACACTGGTGTGAGTCTCCTCAGTAATACTACAGCTGCATACACAGATCTATCTACTTATGCTCCTGAAATGATCTTGTTTGAAAACCAAGTGGTTGCATGCAAGCATCCTTGTGCATAAGAAGTACATCTTTTGAGTTTAGAGACTACCTGATTTCCTGATTTATTTTTAGCGCTAAAATCTATTCTCCAATCACTTTGGCAGGTTCTCAAACCAAATCAATGGTTACAGGGAGAGGCAAAGATATGCATCCAGTATTGGAGAACCTTTACAAGTTTCCAAATTCAAGCTATGTACCACAGTTAGATTTTTATCCTTTGGTAGTCTGAGCATGATACAGGCACTGGAAGAAATATGTACAGCTCAGTTTCCATTAGCTCTTCAGTAGCAAGTTTCAGCTGGACACCAGTTTTAGTGCTAAGTGATAACATGGTGGTTCCTCACGCTTCAGGTATTTGCCAGATCTCATTGTATTTTTTTGCTAATGCATTCAGCTTTGCCTTTCTCTCTGCACAGAGAGAGATGGGGTTGTCTTACTGCTAATTTCCTAACACACAGGATCCTCGAGCTGCTTTCTGAGTAACTGCTGGAGGTGCAATAGCAGTTGGTAGTGGCTGAGGTTGTCAAGCCTGAGGTTAAGCTCGGAGAACTATATTTAGGCACTTCAACAGGTGGCCTGATGTACAAAAGTGCTGAGCCTGCAAGCTCCTGCTCAGCTACTTAAACACTGAAATCCACGGACCAGCTGAGAGAGGTCAGGACCCCTCAATGTCCAGACATGCACGAAGTGCCTGAATCTGATCACAGGAACATAGTGCAGAGTCTTTCCTTCTTATTCTGCCTACTGTGTATTTGGGGTTAGAAAAAGTTTTATCTAGGTAGTCATTATTTTCTTTAGTGTTGCAGAAAATCTGATGCCTGACATCTTCCATCAGTTCTCTTTTCCTCGTACAAGCACCGAGTCAGTTCAGAGGCCAGATCCCACTGTTAATACCCCAGGGGCACCAGCTGATTTCACCTCTCCTTTAGAAAATAACCAAATAGTAAAATTCAGTGTTGATTTCTAATCAGCCTGTGTTTCCTAGTAAAAAGGTAAGATACCTTGGTTTTTCTTCATGTAAAATAATTTCCGTGCCCTGTTGGGATGGCTGATAGATCACTGCTCACTTTCCTGACAGGTTTGAGGTCTGGGCTCTATTTCTGCTCATAGCGGGCTGAACACAAGTTTTTGGAAGAATGTCATGGAATGAGAGTCTCTCCAGCCACACAAATTCTGATGATCAAAGTAATCTTTATCTTTCCAAAATTCTCATATGAGATGTGATAAAATACTCCATTTAACCTGCTGTTAGCACTGACACATCTGCATGAGATGTTTTCGTGTAGCTGAAATGGCATATTTTAATGACAATAGTGTTCTTCAAAAAACAATAATCAAGCTTCTTGCTGAATTCCTGAGTGTTTGAATCTGATTTTAGTCTGTTACTGTTTTCTTCACGAATGTTACATATAAAAATGCTTTTTGATACATAATACAGCTGTTGAAAGTTTGGTGATTTTTTGGCATGTGTCAATTTAGGCCATTATACCTTGCAGACTGTTCATAACTCCTAGACAAAAGCTAAATACTACTTTATCCAAATTTCTTAGATGTGGCCATTGCTTGGATCAAAAACTCCCTTGTTTGGTCTAGAGGCAGATCTGAATGGGGACCAATCCAGCGCAAATCAGTGCTGCCCAGATTCTGAAATCAAATGAACAACAGACTTTGGCTGTAGTGAATAATTAAACAAATGAGACTAATGTTCCCCACCAGTGTTGCTTTTGGCTTATTAATTGTGTGTGTGTGTGATCCCATGACCCATATTTCACTGCAAGGACTAACCCCCTTGCTGGCAATGTGTACGGCTACCTCCCCAGGAACAGGCTGCCTCCTGCTTTGTTCTCCACTGAACAAACACCCCATTCCTACTGTATTTAGTTTAACACCCCCATATAAGCAGGCTCAGGATTAGACCTTCTGTTTATAAGGCTAGCTTTAAACCAAGTTTGTTTTCTCTGCTTAATCCAGATTAATAAGAGATTTGCATTTTGTGTCATTCCTCATTAGCTACCAAGCCCATTAGGGTGTATTGCTTGCTGTGTGATTGCACAGATCCCTCAACGATACCCTCTGATCATGGGCTCAGATATAAGGACATTCTTTATGATTAACTGGCATGGATTTTCTAATTGTTTTAATACAGTGCCTCCACTTTCTCATACTTTTACATTCAGTTGACAGATTGGCTCCTTATCTTCATGGTTATTAGCTGCCTTTAACCTTGCTTTACTTTCAGAGACAGCAGGTAGCGCAAGCATAAGAATTTATCAGTCGTAAATCATAATTGCCAGTTTCAGAGAAAACAATCATATCCGTACTCTGCTATTACTCTTGATTTGCATCACTTTTACATGAATATTCAAGCTCTTTTTTCTTTGCTTTGCTTCAGCTTTGTAACAAGGTAATTCTCAGCAGGTTTGCACAAGCTTGTATTTTTAACTTTCAGGGCTGAACTCTGCTGTCCTGGAATCTGTGTGGAATGATGACTGCAGATATCCTCCCAATATGGAGCTGAGATTGTGCCCTAAGAAAGGAAGGCAAATTCAATACCTTTCCAACACTAAAAAAAAAAATTTTTTTTTTTTTGAAGAAATATGGCCAAGTCAAGAAGGATATTCCAGTATTCCAAATCGGTTTTGACTAAAACCCCAGCGATGGACTGTCTATTGACTTGAATACCACAAAACAAAACAGTGGTTCATTGTTGCAGGTATCAATCACTGACCCAATACTTTCCCCTTGTGTAACATACTAAGTCATGTTAAATCTGTACACTGTGCAAGTATCATACTTCATCTGGGAATATCCAGAGATGGCCTGACCACAGCAGCATACAGCACTGAGGGTGCAAACATTGGGGCAGTCTTTACGGCTACCACAGTGCTGAAAATGAGCATTTTCTCACTGACCAATAGACTGAGTCCATCAGCCTAAGTTGTGTATCCTGCTGGGAATCAGGACAATCCCTGTTTTTATCTATGTCCTAGCTGAACTTCATTCATTGCTGGCTTTCTATCTTTCCCTTTAACAGGAAAGCTGTCTGTGATCCTCCTCAGCCATGTGTGCTTCATCCATGATCTCACAGGCGACTTACTCTGGCGGCAGCCTCATTAACTTTCAATACCCACAGCCTCACATGCACTCACTTGGGGGGCTCAAAAGGAGAGGTAAGGCAAGGTCATTTTCTCAATCTATCTTGATTACATGGTTTAGCGGGAGCTACCCAAGTCTATTTGAACACAGTGGCCTTGAGCAAAAACTCCCTTATCTCAGCAGAGATCTACAGGTTATTTGCATTGTTCAGCAGTTAAGGGAGGGAAAATCAAAAGTAAAGAAATTAAACCTTAAAGCTTTTTATGCAGATAAGATTGAGAAGTACCTTTCTACAGTGGTAGAAGGTAGAAGTACGTTTCTACAGTAAAGGAATAATGAGCAGAGGGCAGCAAGGTGATGCAAATGAGTTTCCAACCAAAGGATATTTTCAATGTTAATAATAAAATATTATGTAAAATTACTGTTTCATGACAATAAAATGTCTTCCTAATTTAGGTGCGTCTATTTCTGCCCCTTGCCTCAGATGCCAGCAGATTGCACTTAGGGGTTGAGGACCAGCCAAGTAGCATTATATGTTGTGAGTTTGTTTTGGGGTGCTTTCAGGGGGTGGAAAGCAGGAAGCAGTGTCACATTAAAGCATAGGTTTTAGTGCCTTCTGGCTGAACGGTTCAAGCGGTAAGCTGGATGTGCTGGTACCCAAGGGAGTTTTAGGAATAGCATGAACTAAACAAACATCTCCTTTAGGGGCTACCTTTCTCTTGATTAAAAGTGCTGTGACTATGTGACAAAAGCAAGACATTAATTTCAAAGTGAGATGATCTCTGTGTGTGAAGTGCTCAGATGAGTTAGGTTTTGCTGTCACTCTTCCTTGTTAGAAGTTAAATTTTAGTATTGCTGATCGAAAAAACATTGCCTCCATGTTTAGCTCAAAGCCTGTGTAGTCCACCAGGATAAAAGTCTTCTCACCTGAGTAGAATAGTTCCAAGTTTTGGGCCCAGCGCATATCAGAAGCTTTCTAATATTGAGTCCCTGCTCATGTCAAGAAGGCAGATGTGCCATCTTCTGCCCTAGGTGAGGGCTGCAGAGTGAAGAGCCTGTTGGGGAAGAACCTGTTGCTTGTGACCATCTGGCACTGCCAATGCCTCTAAGTGAACTGTCGGAGAAGAGCGAGTGTTTTCCTTCTTTACTTAACACAGTTCAAGAAGACACACAGGTGACCTCTGTGCAGGCTTGCTGGGTTCTTTTTTTCCTTTACCACTTAAAAGAAGTCCAAAGGACTGAGTTGAAAAGTAAAATCAAAAGGCAAACTCCATAGCTGACTGGTGTCAAGGAGCACAGGTCTGAGTATCAGGCCTGCAAGCTTAACCAGCAGAACAGGTTTCTATCCACCCGGAGTATGCAGGGATGCCTTCATGTTTCTTCAAGGAAAGAGAAATGGACATTTTCTGAGTTGCAAGCCACAACCTCAGGCAACACCTATGTAGAAGACATTTTAAATTCGCAAAACAAAAAACAGCTGGCTGGCCTGAAGGTAACAGCATTCTTGCCCTATTCATCCCTCAAGCAGGAAATTTTAACTAAGAGTCCCAGTAAGGAATTATTTTGCAGGTCTCCAAAAAAACAATGTTCAAAATGGCCACCTGCAGCCCAAGAGACACATTCAGTTGCTCCCATAAGCATGGGATATGCACGAGTTCTCTGTTTGCCTATGCATACAAATATTTATGATTGAATTTATGTGCACATTGATGTACACAAGAGAGATGAGGTAAGACCAGTCTTTCCAACAAATTATCCAGAAAACCTAAAATATGCAGTGTGTATCTGCTATACATTGGAAGAGGTTCTATTATGCTCTGTAGTAACTGTGCCCATTCCAGGAACATATCACGATTTAACTCTGAAGAGTTAGACGGAACTCCTGCTCTGTGTACACCAGGGGCTCGAAAGGCAAAAAATTAATAAATAAAAACATTTGGATGCATAAACAATAGGATGAAAAGTAATACAGAAAATATTACAATGGCTTTATGGAGACTGTTTCTTTTTACTCTTAAAATTCTCTGTCCAATTTTCATCTTCCCACTCCCCAAAATATAAACCAAACTTACAGCATGTTCAGAGATAGACTAAAAAAATAGCTTAGGAATGTAAAGCTTCTATTTGAAGAGAGGAATAAAATATTAGACTTGTTTATTTTACAAAGGAAGTGAATAAACATGAAGAAGATAAAACTATTTAAAACAATGAATGCTGTAAAAAGGGAAAAATATTAATATCTATGTAGTTGGCTTATAACGCAAGATTTCAAGAAAATTTAAAATAGGAGAGTTCCAAAATGATATTTAGCCTGTGGAATTCATTGCTGTGAGACCACAGGGAGGTCAAGTCTACCCTGGTATTCAAGAAGGGAAGGAGTGTTTACACTGATATAAGAATATATGAACTTAGAAAAGTGTATTGAAGAAGAACATTTAAAACTAAAGCTGTTGTGCAGAATACAAAATCATCTGCTAAATAGTTTTTATCATTCAAATGGTATGTACAAATTATCTTGCACTTTCTTATGATGAATTCTCTTGCTCTTCACCCTGGAGTAGGTGATATTGGTAACTAAGACTAACATTCTCCTGAATTCACTGTCCACAGAAATCTGTTTATGATCTTGTGTTTACAAAATTAGTAACAAGTAGTTTTGCACAGAGGATGTTTATATCAGCATAGGACCCTTTACGTCAACATAAATAATGCTGCATTATTTACAGTCACTTCACATGTTTATAGAAGTTGATACGAACACACCCCTGTGTTTTTTTCAAACCACAGATATTTATTCTTAGCCCAAGCTTGGAATACACTTGTTGGATGTGTACACACTAACTGGAAAAAATAAATTTTAATTAGCATCTTACTTGGCAGCTAATTAACCTAAGGTGTAAAAACCTGACTATGAAGATGACTTAAATGCCATAGAATCTCACTTTGTTGACAAACTGTCAAGCACACCTTCAAGCATCTATGGTCTTCTCCCATAAACACTTTTCCCCTTGAAACATGTTTATTTTAACCTTCCAAATTTCTAGATATATTTGCATCAAATGAGCATCTCCAATGCAAAGTGGATACCCAAAATGCAAAATGACCAACTATTTTTTCTCCTTCGAAGTTTCATTTATACAAATCACAAGGGCAAAACTCAGTACTGCCTTATGAGATATAAAGCAAGCTGACAGCAGTTACTTAATCAGTGGGTTAATGTTGATGGTAATATACAAATTAAAGCAAATTTCAGATGCTCAGATTTCAAACTGAAGTGTGCTGCTTCCCTCAAGGAAAGGATGTTCTTACTTACATTAGAAAATACTTTAGAACTGTGCCTTGGTAGATTTTCCAGAAGTCCTCCGTTATAGTTATGGTCATGTGCCAGCAAATGGCTACCACATTCCTGGCTGTTGTCCATTAAACATCTCTATTGCTTGTGTCCAGTCTGGCATTTGCTTCTGTTCAGCTGAAAAAGCAATAAAGGTCATCTGGCTACAGCATGCCTGTGAGCAGGTTACGTCGTCCCCATTTCCTTCTTGTTAGTCCTTTAACCATTTAACAATAGAAGCTTTCTGTACAAATGAGTGTGAAACACGAGCTTTTTGGCTGAGAAGAAAATTAAAGAGCAGTGACATAAAACTCCATCTGAAGATATAATTTGCTTGCTAAGTAATATAAGCCTTGTTAGTCCTCAAATCACTAAACTGCATACACTGGTGGATGTAATCCATGGCAGTGTCTTTGCATTTCCCAAGACAGGCTGATTAGCTGAGTTTTATGGTAAGAACTCATACTAACAAGATATCATTATCTTTGATAAAATCAATGTCAATTTATATTAAAATTCAAAAGTCAAAGAATAAGGAGCAACCTGTGCTTATCTGCTGGTTGTGTGTTTTGGGGTTCTTTTTCAGTTCCTGCTCTCTTTTATAATGGAGAAGAAGGATTGTGCTTTATTCTTTATCCCTCTGAAATGAATTTATCAACTTCCATTGCCAAGTCAAAAAAGCAATCAGTTTGAACAACGCTTGGGCAGGGAAAAACTTAAATTTTAGGGGGGTGTTTACAGAATTTGCCATACCACAACAGACAACTGGTCCATCATAGTCTCATCTTGCTTCTGGAACTAGCATTTGCCTTACATCCTCTCTGAAGACAAAGTTCAGGAACTCCCTGTAACCACTATGCTGTTATCCATTAGTATACAGCATGCACCACAGAATGAGAAGGAAAATTAAGAGAGGCGAGCTCTGTCTGTGCTCTTCCCTAAAATGAACTTCTCAAAATGGACCAAATGTCTTTCCAACTCCAAAGCCAGACTGTATTAGAATATAGCCTAGTATATTTTCAGTAAACTCAAAAAGAGGAATCCAGAACAGAAGCAGAAAACACTTATAGCCAACTCCTTCTGCCATGTTCTTGCAGTGCGGAACTGGATCTTGCTTCCAGTATTATTTGCAGTCCATTCAGTAGCTTTCTGAATTGCATCAAACTCTGCAGCTTACCGTCTGTTCCCTAGCAGGTTTTCTTTTCAAGCTTCTGTGGCCCAACCCAGCACCCTCTCCCTCTGTGCATGATCTTCAGGCTCTGAGGTCTCTCCTGTGTTCCTCGCTTCTCTGCCCTGTCATACTCTTCAAGCTGTACAAATACAGAAATAGGTCTTATGTGATGCCTAGTGTCCTCAGCACACCTCAGACACCTTAGACACCTTAGACACGTTTCTGACCTCACCTACACCCATGGGCTCAAAAGCTTGAGCAGTTACAGTCAGCTGGAATTTGATAAAGCACGGATGGTCCTTGGTGGGAAATTAGATGTTTAGTTAAGAGTAAACAGCAGGAAGCATTCCCTTTAGAATGAGAGAAAATGGCTCTGTACACGTATATAAGTGCTTACACAGATGCAGAATAAATTATTTTCAGAATAAATTTTACTTCACAATTTCATGTGTCTTTCTGAGAAAGAATCATAATTGAGTAGCAGAGAAGACTGGTTATAGAGGCTCACCCTTCACTTGCTGAGGCACTTAAAGTGAATAAATCCAGTGGCTTGAGGACTTCGATGAGGGATCTCATGATTTAGCCCCGTAAATGCTGCCACAGTAAAATTCCATTGCAACATCAAAGTCACTCCTGCAACTGCTGCAGAGTCTCACTCTGCATGTTTCCTCCTCCTCTGCGCAGCCTTGAGTTAGCTACGGAATATCCATCCAGTCTAAGCTGAGGTCACTGTCAGCTGTACTCTTAACATTCAGTGTTCTTAGAGGTTTCAATATCTGTTTGTAGGAAGCTTGGATTTGGACAGCCAACAGCGGTGATTACTTTTGACTTCATCTCCATTTTGTCTCGTAACACTACATCCATAAAAGGGGGGCAAAACTTCCTCCCCACAGAGGAGCACTGTGACAATAAATTAATAAATAGTTGTGAAGCATTCATCTGTTACAGTACTGAGCACTGGTGGAAATCTCTTGAGGAAATTAGTTCTGTCATCAGAACAGGGTTTAAGTAGCGTGCAATCGATATGGCATGAGGCCTTGTGCATTAAACGGTGAAGGTGAAATGAAATATCTGTGCACATGAATTAAGTCCCCTTGCCTGTGTGCTGAAGGAGGCAGGAGTCCTCCAAGAGACTGCAAGTGTGCTTGTGTAACCAAAGACTGTATGAAATGGCACTGCGCTGGGTGCACATCATAGAAACCTCACTTTTCCACCCTTTCAGCAGTAGTTACGTCTTTGAGACCTGGCTGCC